>NC_046364.1:6095522-6308022 GCF_011125445.2 Fundulus heteroclitus
CGTGGATTAGCAAAGGTTTTAATATAAGAGGGAATTGCTTACTGGTTTTCCCCCTCACCTGATCCTATCTATCTTTGACTTTGATGTCTGCTTGGAAAGTTAGAATTGGGTCAGTAACGCCTTCAGAGTTTTGCAGCACATGTGTGCACAAGTCTATTTTTCCTTTGAAGCATTAGGAAAAAGAGCATTCAGTCCCTCTGCTTTGTGCGTCGCTGCACAAAGCAAAGTTTTACCAAGACTGTTGAGGGAAAACGATGCTGCAGAGGTGGTAAATATTCAGTAGAGCCTGGGATTCTAAGATAAAATACAAAGCAGGAGAAAGGTCATGTGGAGCAAATAAATGAAAAATCAGACCTTTATAAAGATGTTGTAGGTGATAGAATTATAAGCAGCAGATTTATTAAAAGTCAGTTTATATAATAGGCACCCTGTTGAGGTTGTGCATAATGCAAGAAGCTGGGGGCATGCCCTTTCTCTGCGTCTCTCTCTATTTCTCAGCTATAGCCTTTATCTGCATCTCTTATGGCTGCAGAGAGGAAGGGAAAGCAGCGAGGTTCTTACCGGAGCCTTTAGATGGGTTGATAAGAAGGCGAGCTTAATTACACACAGCTAACCCCCACACAGACGGGCCGACAACAAGCCCTCAGGTCAGTCTGTGTGTGCCTGTGTTTGAGTGACAGAAACAGTGAAACTGGCAAAGCGTCATAAAGAAGAAAACATTTGCACATTTAGAGGATTAAAATGACCTTCCCTCTGTGCTGTGAAGTGTAGTTGATGTTCTAACCTGTTAATATGCAGTACAGTCGATTATTTGACTGTCATGGCTCTTATATCTACATATGACCTGGGTACATAAATCAAAACGTCTCTTTTTTTTTGGTTCAGATTTTACAGAAAAACTGCCCTTTACATTTTAAAGTGTGCCAACGTGACCTGCAGAATTTTGCTGTTTGATCAAGCCAAATTTCTCGTGACTAAATGACGGTTTTTGATGCACTTTCTTTAAAATGTTTAGGGGTTGAGAAGAGAAGATGCCTGAAGTTGGAATGCTGTCAGAACCTTGAGCTTATCTCACCTGCATGAGCCACACCGTAGCCTCAGGGCGCACGGACGCTGTGGTTTTATGTTAAAACGGACTCTTAAACCTCGCACCAACCCGGCTCTACATCTTTTTACAGCAGGAGTTCTGATATCAGGGTCTATGAAAGAGCTCTTTCCTCACCCTTTTTACAGAAATAAATCTTCCAGTAAAACATGATGGTCTAAAGAAAAAAAAAAAAAGATTCAAATGAGACTGAAAAACTTTACTAGATCCATTTTTGCCATTTGACTTTGGGTATGTGTGAACAGGAATTTTCTGTACATCCTGAAGGCCGGTTATTTAGATGGATATGGAATTATGCTATTTTAAAGCAAATTTCTTTACAAAAGCCCAGTTTGCCAAATTAATCAAAAGATACATACTTACCATTCAATTCAAACATGTATGGTTGGAGAAAGGCAAGAGAAATTTGCATCCTCAACAAGAGGATGCATATTTAACTGTAAAGATCTCTAAATCAGAATAAAAAGCAGCAGCTGATCTAAGGATTTCTGCTGATTAGTTCTTAAATATCTGATGACCAAAGCTCTGCTTTGTGAAAAATAAATATTTTTTTTCATCTAAATAAGAGATTTCTGAATTAACCTGAACATTTCAGAGTAGGACTTGCACCTGAAAGCGTCTGGCAGCCCATGAATAGATCCTTCAAATGTCAGTTTGCACAGATGCACAAACACATTTCCCCTCCCATGGTCGTAGCCTACTAGCTTAGAACTTTGTTTCCCATGCTCCACCAGCTGGGTTAAGGCCAAGCTGTTTGGTCCACCATGTGCCTCGCATGGCTTCGTAAAACCACACATCTTTTATGTGCCAAACGAAGTACAAGCAGAGACATGAGGGCTTATTTAGAACTGGCCTGTCTCAGCTCCCTGTGGGCTGAAGCCACTTTAGAGGCCTGTGTGACTACAGTGGAACGGGTCTGCCAAGGAGGCCGTCTTTGGTTGATGATGCCGCTTGATGTGTTGTGATCGCTCTATGAAAAAGACGCTGCACCTTCACACTGTAAGTTAACTTCTAATAATGGTAATAATGCAATCCAGATCACAGAGCATTGTTTGGATCATGCATTTGCTCACCTTTTATTTTTAAGGTCCCATGTGTTGTTTGGCTAATTGGATGGGCCCTTATCATGTGGATGCCCACAATATGATTCTGATAATGCCGACATTGTAAAAAATTACATTTATTTGTTTCTCTATGCCTGCTGAGGTTTTTAGTGTGAGTGATGTTGTATGGACTTCTTACATGGCCCAGGAGAAACTAACGCTATTTGGTTGACACTTTCATAATTTTTTTTATCAGGGCACAACTGCAAAAAAAAAATGCTTTCACCTTGGCTGGTCGGTAATTATCTATAGTAAGATGAGAGGTGATGCTACATAGCCATAACAAATAGGTTTTATGAATATTTCAAAACAAAGACAGAATGACAGAGCTGACATTTTAACATCTAATATTAGCATTTAGCGTGGCTAGCATTTCCAAAACGTCAGCGTTCATGCGGATATTATAGAGACTGACTCTGAAACTTCAAACAGGCATTTCCAAATCTAACATATTTATGAGAGAGATTCAAAGCTCAGAAGGTTAGCAGAGAGAAACTTGGCTGAACTTAATTCAACTTTCCTGTTATCTGCTGTGAGTTTTCCTCTGTCAAACCAGACTGAGCCTCCAACATTTGTCAACATGCCTTAACCACGATAATTTCCTTTTTTAATAGCTTACATCTCCAGGCTTCCTCTGGTCTCTATATGCTTGATCGAACTAAAAATTAGGGCTGTTTGATTTTGCTAAAAATCAAAATTACGATATATTTCAACCATAATTGCGATTAATTTGGACTTTTCTCTGCATTAACCTAACCACAAGCAACAAAAATGGCCTCTAGATAAAGATGTTTGTAAACAAGGACTATTTAAATCAAGAAATTTAACTTTTTATTAATCAGGATATTATTATTCTACAGAATAGCTTATTAAGTTGGACGTCATTCCTTGGTGACCATAAAGTGCAACCAACAAACAAGTCTATGTATTACACAGTTTGACCGGTACTTAATGCTATGGTGAGATTCCTGAAGGTTTTTGGTAAAAGAAAAGTGTTGATTATATAACTCTAAACAAATTATATAACTCTAAACAAATAATAAAATTTGATTATTTCATCACTGCAACTCTCCTCCCTTCCATGTGGAGGCAAACCCACTTTAAACATTTTACCGGCACCTAAACATAGCCAAAAATCCCAGACCTGTGCAATTTGGAAATTGCTTCTTTTTTTATTACGATTATATTGCAAATGTGATTAACTGTGCTGTCCTACTGAAAATTACAGTCAACAGCCAATGTCTCAGTGCTAGCATCAGAGCCAGATCCAGGCATGCATAGGGCACCTAATCCATCAGGGCCCCCTATAAAGAGTTGCATTTTAACAAAGACCATGTATCTAACATTTTTACATCAGTTAATTGACAGTGAGAGTACTATTTGTTTTGAAAATTTCAGCATAAATAAGTAAAAAGATGCTAGATTTTTTTTAATTTAAATTTAAAAATTTAAAGGAATGGGCATGTTTGTAAAAGTGCAAATTATGTTTTCATTGTTAACAGTTACTGTCGGACGCTACAACTTTAATATTTTGAGTTTTTCTAGCTTTGGTTTGTCCATAAATACATCTCAGCAAATCATAACCAATAATGCATGGTTGCTTTTAAGCTGAGCCAAATGCACTTGCCCCCGTCTCCCAGATTCCTTGAAATCTGTATTGAAACACCAATAATGTTTTAATTGTCCTTAACAGATAGAGTGTGATCCATTTATCCCAAAGCATATGTCAAAGTGAAGTTTTGCACAGATTTGGAAAAAAAAAGGGTTGCAAGGAAAGCACAGTTGGATGAAAATATGGTCCAAATCCATTTTGAAAACCTGAGATCCAACAATACTAATGAACACATGATGAAATTTAGCAGGAGTGAAATTGCAGCAGATTGCAGTCCTCTGCTTAGTAAGGGAAACTGGTGTGTCAGGAGACATCTGTCCATGTCTTCCTCTGCTTACCAAGAACTATACAGCACAGTGAACAGCCTGCAACAGGGAAAACGTATCATCCATTGCACCTTGGTGTGCCTCCCCCAATTACTGTACGCCTTTTTTAGATCATTGTGTTAGCGACTCAATCAGTCCATCCATCATTCTCCCAGCAGCCATCTGCTCGGTGGTCCTGCTTGGGTCAGAGGGGATGTGTCGCCACATGTCATCCTCAGCTCACTCCAGCATGGAGACATGCTGACTCCTCATTTATGAAAGTGAGCAGATGGAGGGGGTCAATAACCAAATATGCTTTCCTACACTTCTAAAGAGCCTTCAAGTTCTCAAAGTGTCCATCCTTCATCTTAAGAAGACGTAAAGCAAGTGGCATCAAAGAGGGCAGGAAAACAGAGGAGCTGTAGGTTATATTGCTGCTTTCAGATCTGTTGATTTCTTCAAAGCACCCAGGGACAAACTGCATGCATTTGAATTGGGCCTGTTTGAATGTTTGTATTTTGTAAGTATTTTGGTGCTATAGAAATGATCCAAATTAAATCAACTTGAACTGAATTAAAATGAAATTAACCGAATATAATGGCATAAAAAATGTAATGGGAAGAAAGTGAATTGAATGGAGTTACTAAAGCATTGTATCTTGGTTTTATTGAGGCATTTATTGCTTCTGTTGGTCGTCCACCAGCCTTTGTGTGTTCTTGTCCTGAGGGTTTCTAAAACTTTACATCTGTGCCGGTTAAGCTTTGATCATTTGACGACAATAGCATAATAGCTGATGTCAAAACAAAACCCGACACCTGAAACAGACCTGAAGGACCTCCCGTGTTTATTTGTCAGTGTGAGCCTCTCCAGCTGTAATGTACAGGACCAGGTGTGCAGCAAGACCACTAAAACGTTCGTTTTCATGTTAGTCAGCATGAAAAAATCAGTCACGCTCAGACCATTTGTCTTAGACATAGGGGGCTGGGGCGGAGCTCTGCGGCACTAAATAGATGTCAAAACGTACAACTTCACATGGTCTGGACATGTCTACAGTGAGTTGTAAAACAAATGAAATCAGATTCCAACAAAGTTTAACACAATAGAGTTAAGACAGGAAGTACACCTGGATTCTTTGTTACAATCATTTCAGCTCAAAATGTAAGGCAAAATATTAAACCGGATTTGTTTTTATTTGTATATACATTATATCTGTCATTTCCACTGACTCTATGCGCGGGTGGCCTGGTGTTTAGAGATGCACCGATCCAATACCTGAATCAGATTTTGGCTCTGATATTGACTGGTTGATGTAGGTATACAGGTTTATTCATTCAACAGTAGTATCGAGTATCGTATCTGGTATGGTATCAGTATCAGGTATTGAATTGGGTATTGGTCAATAAGCTCAGCCCAGGTATCGCTATCGTATTTGATCTGAAAAAATGGATTGATGCATCTCTACTGGTGTTTTTATCTTTCCTCTTTTCCAGGGTGACTGACTTTGCATCAATGTATTAATAGTACAAAGTTGTGTAACAAATAAGACAGATTTACAGACAATTCAACATGTTGTAAATCTTTTAGAAAGGTAGGCAGATACGGGTTCATCATGCTGAATAACTGTACGGGAAAATAGATTATTAGCAGCAAATTACAAATAATTTAAATGCTCTATCACCTATAGTGTATAATGTTACAAGACATTTTGGAAAATTTAGTTTTTTTTTTTCTGTTTGTTTAACTTAAATTCACAACAAAGATAATCTCCAGCTACTTACCAAGGTAAAACAAAAGGTCCAGTTAACATCAAATATTATATACTTGCACATAAATTGATTGAATCCAGCTTACTGCTTTAAAAAACAGGCAGACTCAGTTGAAAATATGCACTGATAAGAATTAATTCATCTGAATAAACCAGGAGATTGCATCAAATCTCACCTTGAGAGTACAGCAGTACTTTCCATGGTAAAAATAGAGACAAAACAATTAGAGGCAACAATAGTTAGAATTGACACACAAAAAGTAAAGGTTCATAAGCGACAAAGCTGTAAATGTTAATGATCTCCAGGCCATTAGGTAAGCTCCCTTTTTAAAAATGTGCAAATAATTCCTGAATTCTACAAAAAGCCTTTTTCAGCAAATAAATATCGTCACTGCATTCCTAAACCAGTTAGAAATATTTAAATAATTGCGTTTAATTGTTTAAAACAGAAAGGGACAATCGAGTCCCCGTTCTGCATGTTTCACATATTTATCTAGAGGAAGAAGATCCAAGTGTCTGAGTCGGTGTCCTTGACTCACACTGAATGATACTTGGAGAGAGACAGAGGTGGGTGGGCAGGGGGTTGTGACAGTGTCAGGATGTCTGAGGCTTCACTGAGCAGTCTGAAGAGGGGAGGGGGGGGGGGGGGGGCAGATAAGAGAAGAGTTCTTGTAAAAGGAGGTAAAGCATGTCATGTTGCAGCAGGCAGCAACCCGTAAAGACGGCGTGACGGATGTGCCGAGGATAAGACGGTCGGCAGCCGGTGGCCACTAAACTGCTGCTCTCATCCTCTGTTCCTGTGGAAGTTTAGGAATGTCTAGTCGTTTGTTTGGGTCCGTCAGTAATCTTCGTCTCGGTGACGACCTCTCATGGCACTTTATTGCGGCCTCAAGGTGCCGGCCAGGAGCAACAGCCGATTCTCCTGTGAAAACTACAAAGTGGTAAGAAATCGGCGAGAAACAACGAGGGTTTCACGCACTCACCGTTTCACTGTTTATGAAATATCAGACCGTCATGAAAAAGAAAAGAAGCCTGTATTAGCTTGTAATAGGACCAACCAGGCCGTAGGGAGTCGTGTTAATTGGGACCATAATCGCTACGGTTACCAATGATGTTAAGAGAGGGGGACGTCTGAGAAAAACAGATATAAGAGGAAAGGTCGGCTTGAAATAGAAATGCCATGAGTAGAACCGGATCTGCAGGAGCTGTTTGGATTTATTATAGAAGAAGGTACTCTGGGAATCTGATACACCTCTGGAAGTGTAGTGTTCAGATTTAGTTGTAAAAGCATGGCTGGTGTGAGCAGGGTCACTGGAAGAGGCCTGCAGTGTTGCTTTTTTAACACTCTGATGGAGAACTATAAAAAAAGAGGGAAGCATCTTCTCAGAGCATGTCTTTTATAGACATAGCATTCAATGCCTTTATATGAATGATACTGAAGCGAATAGAAAAAGTTTTCTTGCAACATATGGCAATTTATAGCAGTTTTTGTCCCGGTGTGTTTTCTTCACTTTTAGCTTAAGTTGCATGATATTCATTTTGGAAAGTTATTTGCATCGCTTGCTGAACCCTTGAAGTAATAATAACTAATAACACTATTAGAGCCCGTGTTATCAGCATAATAGCTGCTGCCCTATAAAGAACTTTGACAGACAGGCCGCTGTTGCTGTGGGTTGAATTTATGTGAAAATGTGAAACATTTAGTCACTCCTTTGTGGTTTACATGCTTGAGCTTCAACGGACAGACTAAATGGTCCTTTAAATGCCTCGCAGTAATGAACCTGTTTTGAAACCACTATGGCAGAATGAAAATACATCACATCAACATTAACAGGCTATAAATACCCAAGGTGCTGTGCAAAAAAGGTTTTGCACGAGCTGCGTTTTCCCAGGATTTGTTTCTAGTTTGGTTACCCCCTAAGAAAAAAGGAAAAAACCTTGAGGAGCTGAAGTTAAGTTAGTGTTCAAGTTCTGTTCCTTTGGACTGTTTTTTATGACTTGCTTTAAAATAAGTTAAACCCAATCACAGCAATGCCAATCTAGAGTTTCTAAACAACACAAATGGAGAGAAAAGACTGAGGTTTATTTTGTCAAATTAATTTATTCTTAGCATGACCATTTAGCACGTCAGCCTCTGGGGCAACATTAGAGTCCTGTTTTGTAATAGACTCTGTAAAAATTGAGTTTTATTTAAATATTCATCTGAACTATTTGATCTTAATGGGTGATAAAAATCAAAGTATTTCCCTATGGGTGATAGTATACACCTCCATTATTGCCTTTGTTTGTAAGGTATATTGCTAGAATGGAAAGTCAGAGTTGAGGCACTATTAAGCAGTTAGCAGACATAAGTCTTACTTGTATATACGTTCTCTTGTTCGTACAACCAGAGATATGAATTTATGTGTAAAGAAGATTTGTATATGTTTTTGAATATTTCACCCTTGTTAAAAACTTTTTACACAAGTTGCATTTTGTTGCTGCTGTTGTTAAAGTCTGATTACAGATATGAAGCAAAAATGTACTTGCAAAACTTCCCCTCAGCTGATTGGTCAATCTCATGTCAATTACAAATTTAACTATCCAATCAGAAAACAGATGGGTTTGACTGTTAAGGTTGACCTCTACTGAACTGCAAGCCCTGTAAGAGTTGTGCATATTAAAAATGGACAACGGCACTTGATTTTCAAAAATATATATAATTGGAGAATGTTGTTTTTTTTTGTTCCACTAAATGATAAAGTTGTGCCTACTTGTGCAGAAAAGGTCCTTGCACCGCCCTCTGTCTTTAACATTTGCAATCTATATTTAGCCCAACATTCATTGTCATCTGTTTTCTGATTGGGTTGTTAAATTTGGGATTGACGTGAGACTGACCAATCAGCTGAGAGGAAGAAACAAATCCAGTAAAAATGTTTTACTTGCAAGCTGACACTTACAGCTGAGTTTTACACAAAGATGTTCGCTTTGTATCTGTAAACAGACGAAAAACACTTAAATGCCGCTTGAGTAAAAAGTTTGTAACTTGTTTGATTTCTACAAATACAGATAATTTTTTACACACAAATTCCTATTTTTGGATGCACAAAGATACATATTTTGGTTTACAATGTGGAAAAATGTGTTCACAACTACACAGAAGATACATGTGACTGGAGTTTGTGCCTGTAAACATCAAACTAGGATTTGCAGCTGTGTGACGACAGTGTTGCTGGTAAAACCAGTCATCACACATTAACTGGCTTTGTGGCCAGTATTGCTGCTGACTGAGGGGAATAATTTAGAGCTCAGCCTATTCTGCATTGATACTTTCCCATAAAATTGCAGCAAAATGCAGAAGATTTCAGTTTTAGGATATTACATGTTTGCTTACTTAACCTTCCCCCTCTCTGATTCCACGTTTCTAATACGTACTTTATTTTACAAAGTAGTTTGTACGCCCTCTTTGGTAGTCAATATTACTTATATGCCAACAGATAACCTGGGCAAAATAGCTGATGCGAGCATTTCCAATATGCTAACACCAGCTTTAGACATGGCAAAGAAAGTTTATTTGAATAGATACTAGACGAGATAAAGGGGTTTACATGATTTGAACATAAGAAAATGAAATACACTGCAGTGGCATGATAAAGGAAAGGAAATAAATGTTAGACCACAAACTGAAATTTAAAGAAATAATTTTATAAGAACTACGAGATGGAATAAAAGCCCTAAACTCTCTTTATCAATAAAGGGGATCAATGCTGCATTGAGCAATAAAATCTCCCCACATTCTATAAAACCTATTCTGGGTGCCAGGCCTGAGCAATTATAGTTTTTCCATCCGTATAACTGAAAGCATATAGTGTGAAAAACCTGTTGGGTCAACGGTGCTCAGCTTTCTATGTATTAGTGCTGGATGATATAGGAAAAAAAGCATATTGATAAAATATTAATCAGACTGATCGATATCGATAAGTATCAATAAATGTATTTTAAGTGCAGCCTGGCCATTTTATGCCCTTGCTTTATTACCTATTTTTAAATAAATAACACTTAATTCAAACACAACGCTTTATTCAACCAAATTTGTACCAAAACTGAAAGCCTTAAAAAAAGAAGAAAACAACATGTGCTCTCTAAACTCTGAATCTTGGTGAAGGAGCTTATCTGGGTCTGCATTTGTGATTGGTTGGGAGGATTAATGACTGTAGTATTAACCTACATGATAGAATAGGATGCAAAAAGAAGGAAAACTGTTCTATTGAACTTTTTACTGACCCCTTTTTTTCTATTGAACTATGGATCGATATATATCGTTATTGAATTACCGTCCAGCCCTACTATGCACATAGCAGGACCTCAAAGAAATTTAAGTTTTTTCTTATACAGCATTTTTAGCACTATTTGCTGAAACGTTCAGCATTCTATGATTCCCTCATTTCATTATTTCCTTTTTTTTTACGAGTTACACTTTACAACTTTTACAAGTGTAAGATATAATAATTCCAAGAGCTGCGCAGACCAAACCATCTAATCAATAGGACTGCAGATTTAACAAAAACAAAAAAAACATGCATATGACTGCAGAAAAATAGCTCTTTATACTGTCCTAATTCATATATGTGATGATATTTGCAAAACTCGGGCCTCTGCATTGAGCAGTTTTACTGCAACGGACAACTCCTGTCTCACTCTTATTAAAATCCAGATTGACTCCTTCAACTCAAGGACACTCTGGCAGAGTGCTGGCCTGGCTGCCCTCCCTCCCTGCCTGACCAAGCAAAGCGCGCACTGCGGGGATACCACGCGTGCATCATGGCCTTTTGTTGTCATTGCACGCCAGCCTGGTGACTCAGCAAGCCGAGGAAAGCAGCGGGGATGTTGGATCGGCGGCGCATTTTGTGTGAAAAGAAGATGCAGCTGTCTGAGAGAGTGAATCATCACAGCTTGTCATCGGGCTTTGAAGCACTGATGGTTTAAATTGGATATTATGTGAAGTTGCACAGAGCTGTCGTGCAGAGTGGGCTTAAAAAGTCACAAAGCAAGCTGTTTGGCGCAGTTGAATAAATGTCAATATGTCTGTTTCTGTAGGCGAAGCTGTGTGTGTACAGAGATGGAGGCAATAGAGATGGAGGTAATAGAGTATGGCACACACCTCAGGATACCCATTAGCATTTAGTAAAACATCTAACCCACAAGAAAAATAAGCAACTGTGGCACTGAAGCATCTCGGTGTACAATACTTTGGATCTGAAATGCACCAGTTAGCGTCATAAACCTGCCTTTTGATTTTATTCTGATCACTAAAGTATGCAGTCAAGCAGCTGTCGCTTCGTTGACTATATGTGGCAACACAATGTGGCAAACTGTCATGAACATCGTTAAAAAGACCTTAAAGGAAGCCGGCTGTCAATAGTGTAATGGTTTCTGTTCAATCAAAAAGGATGTGAGCTGGGCTGAAAGGTTGTTAATAATCCTGATGAATTACCAGAACAGGATGTTGATAGACCTTATCCGACACAAAGAACCGTCTTCATACGGCTCTGACAACGAGTCAATGAGTTGGTGTCACGTTGCTTTCTCTGATGACGGGAATACCCCTGACCCCCAGCACCAATTATCAGCTCCTAAAAAAAAGAGTCATGAAGGGAGATTTTGGATTACTTGGCGTCTCAGAGAAGGGTGGGATTTCCCATACCCAAACAAAATGTCTGCACAGCTGCTGATGGAGCTTAAAAAAAAGCTCTTCTGCTGTGTTGACATATGGAAACAATAGACGTAACAAATGGTCCGATCACAACGTTCAGTAATAGACCATTGAGTTCTTCTTTTGCAATCAGATCAGGGGATGGCAACAGAATTTGGCAACAGGTAGTTAAAGCATCTTGTTTAAGTACATTTATGTATTTGAGAATATGATCAAAATAATTAAACAGTTTAGATATTTTTATTTTCATAAGACAATTTTTTTTTAAAAACTCTAAAGCAGGGCTACCATGTTTGACCCAAGCAATCTAAAAGTTAACTATATTAAATGTCAATTAACCATGACTGGTTTAGGTATGACCAGAGAACATTTAGGAATGCTGCATATTGTGCGACGTGCCTCTGGATTTTATGCCTCAGATGCTTCTCAGTATCTCCAGACTGGCATTTAGAGACCTCGGTCTGAGATTAGTCTGTGAAAATGTTTAGCATTAAGTGTTGATTAACAATCCACAAACTCCAGATAACTCTGAAAAGTCAATTAATTTGACTTGTTGTCAAATTGCAAAGTTGATGCAGACCTAGTTGAGATACGACTCAGAAAATTTTAATTTTCCTCTCCATGGTCAAAGAACTATTTCACAAATTGGACCAAATCTCAGCTTGAACTGCACAATGTGTTGACATGCCAGCCTTGCCCATGTCAGTGTGTATGAGGTCGCGATGGCAATGGACTGGATGCAATATTTGACACGCTATTATATTTCAAGTCTGATGCCAATAATATATTTGGCCTGTTGGAGGAATTCTGCCAGCAGTTGATGCACACCCCTTATCTAGAGTCCAAAGACCGAGATGTTGAAGCTTAGAGAGGGATGGGGACACTGTGATGAGACAAAAAAAAAGAAGTGGAGTGAGGAAATGTGGGTTTATTTCAACCGATCATCACAACATTATTAACACACTTTTAATACATCACACATGTTGTACATTAAAATCTAGATAGATTAGATCTGGTCCTGCATTTCTGCCCGTTTTCAAAACATTTTACTCTTTTATTGGAGACTTAGATGTAATTATGTACTATTTGGAAAAGTAAAAAAAAAAAAATCTGAACCGTACGTTAACTGCATAAACTTTCCCATGATGTTGTAACATCAACCACTTAGCCTACTGGTTACCTTCTGACTCTGCTTGTCTCTCTTTAATCCATCTACGATTTGAAGTCCACATGTGACGTAGGAACTGGTTTTAAGACCACAATCTGTTGATAGATTCCTGTCTGACTGTTAGTCAGTCAATATGGAGCTGATGCTCCTCCTTAATTATGCCTTTCATCACTACTTGGCCATAAGTCATTCTGTTTTCCTTGTAGCCCTAAAAGCGGTATCCAGACTCCCATGAATGTGTGGTTAAACTTGCACAACTCACATTATTGCTTTTGACATTTCTGAAAGCTTGGATTTATTAAGAAGATCTTCCAGTTACAAACATCGGTCTGATGTTAATTAATTTATCTTTTCTGCGGTTTGGATCACATCAGTTTATTCCCTCTGCTAACATTAGATTGTGATGCAACATTATTTGAAACTAGTCAGTACAGGTTTTGTTTCCATGTTGAGCAACAACATTTCTGGGATCCCTGTCGCTCAAAATTATATGGTTACTTAAGACTTCTAAAAAGAGAAAAGCTAACTACTATTGGCAATCTGAGATTTTAACAGCTTAATTTTAGAGGTTGTAGTTGTGCAGTGTTATAATACATGAAGTGAACAATCTAACTAAGGTGGTAATAAACTGTCTACTAATTAATTTTGCATGTCAGAACTTTGAACTTTCAAAGTCAAGCTTCAGAGTACAAATATAACACACAAACAGTGTATCAGTGAACCACACCCAGAGGAAGTCCTGATTGTTACAGCTGACTTGTTGACCAACTGTTAAGACAGCTGGAGGTGCCAAAGCGACACATTTTTGCTAAGTTCACCTTGCCTCACTGGGAAACTCGACGCTCACTTCTGTCCAACTTTTACAATGGTTTGTGGTCCATAACTTTGCTAATTCCTGTCAGATTTCAAAATAAGAGTTTAGTTCAAGTTCTTGGAACTCTGCTTAAATATTCTACATCTTTCTGGAGTTTGTCAGTAGAGAGCAGCATTATGGATGAGCTGTGACTCACTTTTTTTAAGACAATCAAACGTAAAACATAATGAGAAATGTAAAATAAAAACATTTAGTATTTAAATTTTGCTGGATCTCAACATGAACATGCTGGTTGTTTATGTAGCTTGAATCTGAATTTCTAACTGTAATTTAGATTCTAGCTGTTGGAGGGGGGGGGGGGGGTTTTTTTAGCTTACCGTGCATCTCGCATAAACTGAGAACTTGCAATTCTTTACTATAAGCATAGTTGTGTTTTGTCCTTATTTTGCACTAAAAAGTCCAAAGATTCAATATTGTACTGCCTGGAAACCATCAGAGGTGTCTGAGAAGTCCTCTTATCATGGCTTAAAAGCATTCTGTTTTGATTTTGCTGACTTTTCTTCGCTCTTACAACCTGCCCCGTGCCCCTTCGCTCACCCTCAGGTCATCTGAACCACCCTCGTGGGTTTCAGTGCTGTGAATGACAGCTACCCATTTCACCTCGGGTTTTAATTGCATCCCTAGTCCTCAATTTTCCTTCCCCAAACTGCTTCAAAGAAAGCCTGCATGCTCGCACAAAAGCTCCTGAAGATCGCGCTTCCTTTTTTTTCCCCCCTCCTGTGACCAGCTGAGAGTGCAAATTGAAAGGTTTGAGTCTAATCCGGTTGCTAAAAGCCTTTTATTTAACTCATTGTTTCACTTGAGACTGTTTTTATTTCTCGCTGTGGATTTGTGTTTAGGAACGCAGCCTCTATGATTTAAAGGTCGCTCTGAAGCTCTTTGTGTTTAATGTGAGGCTGGCACGCTCATAAAAACCTTTTGCACCAAAATGAGCGCACGGACGTGCGTTTGTGTGCTTTTCTTTGAAGTTGGCACACCTGTTAGGAACCGTCATGAGAAGCGGTGATTCATCCTTTTTAGTGTTGTAGCAGAAAAGCCCCGGGTCTGTTTACAGTGCAAACACAAAGAACCAGGGGTCAGCACCATGTCAAAGCCTACATGCTGCCTGGTTATTTTTAACCCCAACACCAGGCGGCACGTCCAGATTAACAGATGCTCTTGAATTTCACAGCCATGTAAAAAAAAAAAAAAGAACTGGAAAGAAAAATGCCATTCATGTTTTCATTTGTGAATGGAGAAAGTCTGCATGTCTTTGTGTTGAAGGAAATAGCTGTGATTTGGTCTTGTTAAGGGGAGTAACTTCTTTTTTTTTTTTTTTTTTTTTATGTTGCTGCTCAGTGAGCTTGTCGCCCTGTAATTTGCAGTCATGACTTTCCTCTTTTGAGATTCTCTCTAGTGATTCAGCAAATTTAATGATGATGTCCACAGATGGTCAGTCCTCGGGGTGTTTTAAGACGGTGACAACGTTTGTCACTCCTTTGGTGGATTTGAACTTTCAAATACAAGACTTTACCATCGGTGAAAACTATCTTTTTTTGAACTGCTTTGTGTTGATCTCAGTTATTCTTGACTTGAGATGCACCAATCAATCTTTTGCTTGCTGTTAGCAGTTTCCAGCCATCAACGCCTGACTTGCTGATTCTGTTTTTGACAGATTTTGAGATTTATTTTCAAAGGACCATTAAACGAACAAAAGAAAAAAATGTGTTGCAGGTTTGACGTCTGAAAGAAAATGACAAAATTAAACGATTATCCCCATTAATACGTCAAAGAATATGTCCGTAAACGTTATCTGATGTGTATTAAACACAAAAATGCTAGTTCTGTTTTTAAGATACATTTAATGAAGAAGGACAAGCAATCCTATTTGTCAACATTTGATCACCGATCAGAGCCGATCAAGGGGAAAATTGGTCGATTCTTATCTCTGACTAAAAAAACTGGTGAATCTCGTGCCAATACCAAAAAGAGCTGGGCAATTTAAAAATGTTAAAACTTTATAAAAGGCCTGTGCTTGTTGTATAGATATCTGGTTTATAAGTAAGACATTTTCTAGACATGTTGTTTTTTTTCCTTCAATGCTAATCCCGGCGTTTTCCCACCAGACATGGGTGAGGAGCAGTGGTGGATAATAAAAGTAAGACATCAAACAGAGGAAGATGGGCTGCCACACATCTTGAATCCCCGCAGAGCAGTTCAGAAGTTGCACTCGTCGAACAGACCCTCTGCAGTTGGCTGCGGCCGTAGACCCATGCATAGTCATGCATCATTTCTTAAATATAACTCCTTTATTAAAACTAGCATCATGCGCAACTTCTCAACCTCCCTGCCCTCTTTTGATCTGTTCAGGAATAGAAAGTTGATTGTCTTGCTGTGGGTGTAAGGGAGGACAGGCAAGAGTTTGGTAACTAATTATGAAGGAAGCTATTCAAATTATTCAGATGCTTGCTCGGCTCCCCCCCCCCCCCCCCTCCTCTCCTTCACCCCCAGGCAATGAAGGGTCTTTTCTGTCCCCAGAGAGTGATGTCAGCATGGCCCATTGAAAACAGCCGCCGTGTGCTCAGAGATGAATGCCCTGGCTGAGCACAATGGCCCCGATTTGAATACCACGCGGATGTACGCCAGATCGGAGCTGCAACAAAAGAAAGAGGGGCTACTCTGCTCCCATTTAGCCGTGCTGTTATTTCAGTAGCCGTAAATTTGCGACAACCATTTATGCCTTTTGTTGTTTTTCAAGTGTTTATGGAGTTTGAAACACATCGATGACCTTTGGCGGGGCCTGGGGGGGGCCAGCCCTCCGGATTTTTGGACTGGATTTTGTTTTGGTGGCTCGCAACTGAAGAGCATTTTTTTGTGCTTGTGCTTCTGGCCGCAGATCTACACGGACTGGGCCAACCATTACCTTGCCAAGTCGGGACACAAGCGTCTCATCAAGGACCTCCAAACGGACGTGACAGATGGAGTGCTGCTGGCGGAGATCATACAGGTTGTGGGTAAGTTGACTCTGATTTGATTGCGGAGTCGGCCAATTAAAACCATTGCTGCTCATGTGATTGCAGGAGAAACACGTGGAGCACGCCGTTAGCTTATAGAAGAAGTGCTTGTTTCTGAACAAAGCCACTTTTATTTTGTTAATATCACATGAATCTGCTCTTTCACTTCATCTGGTGTGATTTAAAATCATGCAAAGTCTGTAGCATGAAAACCTGACTGATAGGTTTCTACCTATTATGTGTTCAGTCTATGAAAGAGTTTACCTGCCAGCTATTTGCTGCGTTAATAATGTAGCCTGTAGTAATGTTTTCAGAGTTAATAAGTCATATATATGTTAACAGAGTAACATTCCTGTAAAGTGGGCTGTGAAAGCCGGGTTGTTCCTGTGTGCTTTTGACCTTCGCTCCCCTCAGCGTCGTCATCATCATCATCTGTCTTGTCGTTTTGTCTGGCCGCCCTTGTCCTGTCATTGCATCTGCTGGCAGACTGGAGGCTGAAACGGGCCGACACCAGCTGACCGGTGACTCAGCGTGTGAATGTGTGAATGACTGCTTCGTCTCCGAGCTCTTCCCCTGTGACCCAGATTTTAGACTTCCCGTTATCTGAGCACTGCCGCTGTTCTGATAATGTGGCTCTTCTATGACTCCTATCTAGGCTGGATCTGCCCCTACGTTGTGCCCCTTGATGTTTTCCACATTTTGTCACCTCATAACCACAAACCTTAAGGTTTATTATCAGCATTTTCTGCAACACACAGGATAGATTTCTTTAAAATATAATTTTTCTGGGTTTTTTTTATGCCACTAGTGGCCAAAGCAGGCTGACAGTGACAGGGGAAAGGACCTCCGGCTAAAATCCCTAATCTAAAATCTAAGGCTTCCATATATGGCTCGTACTCACTACCCCTGTGCCATTTATTGAAATTTTTCTTAGTTTATTTACTCTGATACCTGTGAATAAAATCCAGTTCACTCAGTCGCCCGTTTAGTAAGTACTGCTCATCTGTGTGCAATGTGATGTCCTATGAATACGTCTGTTCTGCAAAGTCTTTACAGGTTTGTTTGAGAGTATCGGTGAACAAACAGCATCATGTAGACTAAGCAACACAGCAGGTCAGGTTTAAAACGGTTTAGATGATAAAACAATATCCCAAAACTTGAGCATCTCACAGAGCTCTATTCAAGCCATCATTTGAAAATGAAAAGCAGAACTTCGGATCCACCAAGACACACAGTAGCTGTCAGCCTACATCGACAGGGGGGACAAGGAGAGCATTATTCAGAGAAGCATGAGATATGGTCACTCTGGGGGAGCTGCAGAGATCCACATCTCAGGTGGAATGATCATCTACTATTAGTGATGCATGTTACGAATCCTGTCTATACTCAAAAGTGGTAAGAAGAAAGAAAGCCTTAAGGAGTCCCATTTGCAGTAAACCCTAGAGAAGCGGCCCTCAATCTGGGGTCCCCGGACCCCTGGGAGGCCCGCGAACCACGGGTTGGGGGTCTGTGAAACGCATGTTGTCGGGCCTGAGGAGGCGTGGGGGGTTGAGCTAAGTAATAAAATTGGACAAATATTTAACTCCATCCACTTCGTCAAGTAAGGTAAAAGCCAAATCAGCTAAAATTAGGAAGTATGACAACAGTTACATCGAGAATGAGGATCTTATCTACACCACATCTCTAATATTAGGTGTATTTTTGTAAGCATAGATATTTTTAAAAACGCATAATTCCTAATGTGTTTAACAGTACAAAAGGCCGTTTAAAAATACCATCAGCATGAGGAATCTAAAGGGGTCCTTGGAAAAAAGTTACCGCTGCTAAGGGGACCCTGGCTACAAAACGTTTGAGGAAGATTTGAGAACACCTGCTCTAGAGGACACAGCAAACATTTAAAAAAAAAAGAAGATTTTCTACATGATGACACCAAAATTTTGCCTGTGGCTTTACATTGTGCGGCTATGTGCGGTGGAAAAAACCCACCTTCTCCACAGTAAAACATGGTGGTGGCAGCAGAATGCTGCGGGGCGGGTTTTCTTCAGCAGGGACAGGGAAACTGCTTGGAGTTGATGGGCTGATCAATAAAATGTAGTCAATAAAATCAATAAAAATGTAGTCTATTGATGTCTAAAGCTGGTAGAGATGTAACTCCCCAAAAGATTCGTGGCCTTAATTGCTGCAAAAACATGGTTCAATTGAACAATTGGCTGAGGGTGGCTAAAAACATGCCCCGGTCACTCTTTTCTGATTTTTATTTGCAAAAAAAAAAAATCTTCCATCCACTTCACAATTATCAAAAAAAAAAAACTTTGATATTTTAAATCCGTGAATCTTTTTGATCGTTTTGTTTTTGTATTCTGCAGTCTGTCACAGATGGGAAAGAAAAGACCAGCAACAAAATTATGCAGCTGTTTCATTTCCTTTACTGTTAGTTTAAATGCTTTTAAGAAACAGAAGCTTGCTTTAAACGCTAAGAAATAAATGCTATTGTCATAATTCAATGTTTGGGGGAGTGACTGACTGTGGTTGCTCAGTAAAGGAGACAGAAAAGATGATTCATTTGTCAGTTCAGCTCGCCCAGCTCGATGGAGGAGCAATACGAAGAGAAGTATTAAGATCAGCCAGGGCAAGATTTGTTTTATAGGTTTTATAAAGTGAGATTCTATTGTTCATTTTAAATTTTGTCAGTCGAGAGGTGACCCTGCCTGTAAGGGACCTCCATCAGAATCAAATTCAGGAAGGTCAGCCGTCTGCCTTGGATGGCCGGGGGTGAGGAAGACTGGAAAAGGGACAATAAAACACAGAAGCACAGCAGCAAAGCTGCAGCATAATGAGGAAAGAAAACCCTTCATTTGTTAACAGAACTTAAAACATTCAGATTTAGACTTCTAGGACAGAGGCATGTGGATGTGGTGCATCATGGTCCTGCGACGCCGCTGCTCTGTTGGCCCCGCCGTGTCGCCGGTGCTGAAGTCTGTGCTGTTGGCACAGTTGTCAGCTGTGATCCGACGGCCGGCCGTGTCTCAGCTGCTGTGGGCCGGGCCTCTAATGGACAGGAGTGATCCCCCCCCCCTCCTCACACACATGTTAAAAAAAGCAGCACCACGCTGCTGGCCGGGGCCTCAGTGGCATCGCTCTTATTTGTCGGGGCCAGATAATGTTTCATGTCTCTGCGAGGGGTGAGGGGGGGTAAATCGGGTAAGGGGGGGGTTAGTGTCACTGCTACAGCCACCGGCATGAGCCCCTCCGCTGATCTGCTCTCAGACATCATCCCTCTAGGACACACACCTACTGGAGGGCCCCATCCTGTGGAATAAAACTGAGAATTACTTCAACTGAACAGACTGAGATGAGTTTTTTAACCTCTGCTTTCCTCTGCTTGTCTCTTCTTCTTCTTCTTCTTCAGCCAACGAGAAGATTGATGATATCAATGGTTGTCCCAAGAGCCGTTCTCAGATGGTAAGTGACCTCCAGAGTTTGTTTTGGGCGCGCGCTGTGAGCTGTAGCAGAGTGTGGATGCGTGCGTGGGGAGTGACTCGCTGCGACTGGAAGCTGCGGTGCAGAAGTCCCTGTTAGGGGTTGTGGACGGGAACCGTTAGTCCATTTATATTTACTTTTATGGTCTGGCGGGCTACCGTCTGCGAAACATCTGGCCCAGACTTTGGGCTGCTGGCGCTCAGATAAAAGCGTCGTAGGTTTGGGTTTTAGAGCCGCTTGTGTTTCATCTTGTTACACTTGCAAAGGGCGAGAGGATTTTCTCACAGCTTCAAGAGTCCGAGCACGTCTTGAAATTCAGAGCTGATGAGGAAAGTGTTCAGAACCATTTTTAAGCTTTTTTTTGTTGCTGGGATAATGGATCCAGTAGGAGTGGGATGTGTGGCGTTTTACCGTTTCCGCTGTTTTCTCTTCCTGTCGGGAAAAGAAGCAGACATCCCAAGGCAGGGCCACCCTCCGCTGCGTGTGATGGGTTGTAAATTGGGCCGGTGTGCCAGCTGAGGGGGGCTATTTCTGGCCACCAGCCAGATTATTGAAGCCTTTCTAAGCACCAGAGAGACAGGGGGAGAGACATACACACCCAAATTTAACATCTGAGACGGGGGTGAAGCCACAGCTGATCCCTGAACCCTCATTGCAAGCATACCCACATTGGCCCCCGTATTGTGAGGGCATTTGTTTCAGATTGATGTGCTTTTTAGGATTTTCAGAAGTTCGTTTCTATATTTTCAAACACTTTTTACTTGGGTTTTATTAATTAGTTACTTAGTTAATTAAACAACTCAAGAAAAATCACTTTTCATCAGCGAATTTACTAAAAACCTGCAGCGTGCTGCAGTTTCAATTCAAATTTTTATCCTTTTTTATTTTCAAGGAAGTAAAAAAACTCATCAATTTCCAAATGACTAAAAAATATGAAACAAATTAGTTTGCCAGTTGTTTTTAAACTCAGAATTTGCTTGTTTTCATTAAAACTTCCCATTACCACTAAGCAATTGAGTTTTTGTGGCATTTTTAACACTTCACTGCTGATTCACATTAATAGACTAGATTATACTGGCCAGTTAATTTGGCCTTTAATCAGCTGTTCAGAGGATTTTCTTTTCTAAAAGCAGCCGTTGATCAACTCACCTCCTCCTGACTATTGTGTTGGATAATTGGCTCAGAATAATGTGTATCTAAGCCAATAGAGCAGAAGAAAATAACTGCCTATAATTATTTGTCAGCTATTTCCATTTACTGCTGTTTTAGGTACAATATTTATTTAGAAAAAAATTACGTTATTTTAATTTGTGGCTTCTCCTTTTGACCCAGTAATTGCAGTTACTCCCGTGTAATACAAAAAGTCTAATAATAAAACAGCAGCAACCTGGCTCTTGAAGCTAAAAGCACAGGACATAATAGGATTTCATCATCTTACCTTTTGATGGCCTTCTCTCAACATTTTGCTGGAATTTGAAGCTTTCGGTGAAGTTGGATTTAACTTACAGTTCACCTGTACTAACTTAGTACAGGTGAACTGTAAGTTAAATCTTAGTACTACTAAGTCCCCAAAGCAACACATTATCTCATATGTGCACATCCAAAGAAAATGGTCCTAGATTGTGGTTTCTCCTGATTTCTTAGATGAGCAAAGCTTAAAGCGGTTCACAAGCTTATCTTGCACTTAGCCTCCACATGGGGTCCGAGCCACTGGGTGCGGCAAACATTAAAATGGTAAACGCTAAATGCAATGTACTTGTATGACCATTAAATAAAGTTATGGAAATGTAACTTGGTGCACAGATTTATTTTTTTTAAAGCACCCTCATTCAGATGGCACCATGAGCAGAGAGTCATGTTGGCCATAAGCTGCCTTTACTAGAAGTATTAGTTCTCTTTTGAAACAGCGTTATTTAAGTCCCAGTATGTATTTATTTATTTTGGTCCTAAATAAAGAATATTAAAGGTGGCTTTAACTCATGGCTTTTAACCATTTTATACGAATGTAGAGCAACAGAAAGTTCCCCAGTGCCACCTTTTTATGGGTCTCATGCAACGGTGCATGCTAGCCTTGTGTTTGCTCCTTGTCAAATTATAATTTTTGTGCTTAGCTATGTTTTTTTTTCACTTAGAATTACAAATATAGCCCCCGTTTACGGAAAATCATCAAAAGAAAGTTAAAAAAAGCATTTCCTCTATGACTGCGTCTTGGACATTCCTAGACTGTGCATGAATTGTTTAATTTATGGTGACTATCAAGATGTGCTTTGAATTTGCTTTTATGCGCTCCCTTTCCGAGCTTATGTGGGTATTATTGGATCTGTGCGTATAATCTCTGTGTTTTCATCAGCTTTGAAGTGAACTCGAAGCAGTCGAGGGCAGGTGCAACCGCAGTCATTATGTAAATGGCTGCTTTGTGTGTCGTAGTGCTGTCAAAAACAAACACTCTGAGGACCATGGAGTTTATTTGACAGCTGGGCTGGAGAAACTCCGCTTTATTTCATTGCTTTAAACTCCCAAAGCTTCCAAAGCCGCTGCCAATTACCACCACTTAACTTAACCCGGGCCTGTAAGTGAATAAACCTGGGGAAAAAAGCGTAGAAACCGTAGCCCCCTGCAGTCCCGGCCGTCGGTGCTGCCTGTACAGTCCGGAATGAGTGGCTGCTTTTACAGCCGTCACATCCTCGTTAAACGGACCCCCGTCGGCCGGTCATTGCTCTACCACCTAGTTTGAGTTTGTCGCGTGTTGCTTTCGCCCAGAGTAATGGTGTGCATTTCACGCTGAGCTGTGAAAACCACACAGGGAGGCACACAAGCATTGAAACACGGGCAATCCTGTCCAAGTATCAATGCAGTGGCTGCAGTCTTTAAAGCGCTCCAGACTTTTCTTGCAGTGGGACGTAAAGAGGAAAGCGCTTAGGACCAGGGGAGCTTGTTGGGTTGCTTTAAGCGCTAATGACATGTTTAGTTGGCTGGTTCCATCTGGCCTTCTTTTCTCCTGCCGCTGTCAGAACAGTGTGAGCTGAAACGGGAGACTGACAGCTAACTGTGTAAAAACCAGCAGGACCAGGTATTTAATGGCCCTTCCTGCCTGTATGTACTTGTTTAAAAATCTCAACTGACGGTAATGCTTTCCTGTAAAAAAAAATAATAAATCACAGGTTTCACACTGAAATGCAGTTAGATATAAAATCGACTCACAGGCTTTACCCAGTAGACTGCTCGGCAACACTTTGATGGATTTACTTTTTGTGTGACAGGTGAGTGTTGTTGTTCGCCAGATTTTTGAGCTCGGCAAAAGCGAGTGTGATTTAGGTATTCTTAGGCTGGCTGACATGTTGGAGAGAAAATCATTTGATATGTTGTGCTGCCTTGAAAAACATGGAAAAAGTGTTTCTCATGCTTGGATAAGTGGGAACTTTTGTGCTGAAACACTTTTGTTTCCAGTCTCTTGTTAATTTTCTATTAGCAATAATGTTGTCTTTGGTTTAGAAAGAACGTTGAGCCTTATGTCACCTTCAGGCTCACATTGAAACTATGTAGGTTTTGAGATCCTGCACCCTTGTGCATGCTCATATAGTTTTGCAGGTGCAATAGCTGGCTGTGACTCAGGTAAAGATGCACCAATCCAAACTTTCTAGTCGATCTCCTGCCTCCAGTTTTTGCAAAGATACGACTTGGCGTTACCAGTTTTGGTCTGCTCCAGTTTATCCTTAATAACTATAATGCATATCTTTCCCCAGCCTTCCTGGACTGAGCGATCAATAATTATTTATATTAGGATCACAGGGGACTTCAGTCAACCTAAAACAGAGATACTGAGGCTGCCGGCATTTCCAAACGGCAGAGGTTGAAAACTCAAATGGATGAACTGAACTTTGCTGGACACCCTGTGATGGACCAGCGACCTGTCCAGGGTGTTCCTCGCCTCTCGCCCAATGACCGCTGGGGACTGGTTCCATTCCCAGATTAGCGCGTAAAGACGACGGACAGATGAACTTCTCTTTGTAACATTTTAGTGATCTATTGCCATTTCAGTTTTAGTCTTGCTCGAGTTGACTAAATGTACTACAAATTCTGTCTGTTACAACATGAAGTCATTTGCTTTATTAAGGATCTAAAACAATCCTTAAACATTTCTTTGAGTTCATATTTTAGGAAGTAGAATAGTTTCTTTGCACAAAGGGGAAATGTTTATCGTAGGATAGAGTAATATACACAGATAAGCCTGTGTTAACTTGTAATAACCTTATTTAAAATGTTTTCAATAAAGTGTAAAGTTTTAAATAACTTGTGCATTATATAAAAAAAATATGAAAGAAAATTAAAACCATTGCAGGGATCTGAAACTTAGCATTATTTAAGAAGGTCAAAATTGCAGACTTTGAAAAAAAAAAAAATATGGATGAAATGTTGATGAGTTTTTTTCAATTGCTACAGTTGAATTTGTCAAACATGTTAATTGATAAAAGACACTTAACATTGTCAAGGATTTGAACTGAATAAACTAAAAAAAAAAAAACATACAACTTTTCAAAAACAGGGAGTGTAGATATTCCAGGAGATAAAAAAAGTCAGTATTAGAAATAAAAGCCAGAAACAAAGCAGTCAGTCAGTCTTTTTGAGTTTTTCAACACCAGATGTAATGACCTTTGTGCTTTGCAACATTCAGAGGATACGTAGAAGACGTCAGCTGAGATGCTTTTACTTTCTCTGGGTTCTCTTATCCAGGAATTATCGCAGGTCTGAAAAGAAGAGAGGAAAATATTACTATCTACTGCTATTCAGAATTTTTTTCAGTCAATTTAAACAATAAATCACATTACAAGGGGATAATCCCACCCAAACTAAACTTTGTTATGGATTTTATGGACTTTGTCTAATTTGAATATGTTAATCTCATTTATAATTGTTTATAAAACTGTATATTTTTCAATAGTTAACATTGTAAATGTGCTGTATCTAATTTCTGTAGGTAAAAAAAGGCTGTTAATGAATACTTCTGGCATACTGAAATGTTGCACAATGTATTCCCCTTTAAAACGCTTATTAAGAACAGCGAAACTCATATTGAAAATGTCTAACTTACTCAATAACATCCTCCACAGTGAATAATGTTTTCATTGTGACCTGGTGGTCTGTAGATTTGTCAGGAAAAGTTCTGATTTTTGGATAATTTAATGTAAATTCACAAAACTGTCAGCATGGGTATGAAAAAGGGCAAAAGACTGTTAAAACGCTGAGTGTTGGGATGGGGATGGTGTGGGAACCTTGGGTAGAAAAATCCCCGGCTCAGTCACCAGGTCAGAGCTGAGGTGATCACATGTTGGACTGATAAGAGGAGAGCAACTTTAGTTTCTGCTGCAAAGCAACAAAATGAAGACTGAATAGTTTGCTTCCTGTTTTTGATCTCTGAGCAGAAAAAAAAAAACGAAGCACCTGCAGCAGTGCATAAAATAACAGGCTGAACACAGAAACCGCAGCCAAAACTTGACATGTTTGGCCTGTGGTCTGGTTTTCTTTGGGCTGCAGCAGATGCAGGGATGGATAGATACTTTTCTTCCTGGCTATCTACGTCTTCTCTCCTAATTTTACAAAGATGAGCATTTACATGTTTGTGTTCTCTGCCTTTAGTAAGTTGAGGTCACACTAAAACTACCAAACTAAATATCCTGATGCGCTGTGGATTGTTGCAGCATAGCAAAAATAAAATTGCCTTTCAGCGGCATACAGTGAAGAGGCGCATTGCCACTGGCTGCAGATGCACTCAGTGTTCTTGTTTTTTTTTTTTTTTTAAAGTCAGTCATCTGCTGCACTAACAGTTGATCAAGTCATAGCAGACGCAACAGTGCAGACAGAATTCCCCTGCAGGAATCTGAGAAAAATGTGGCCTTTAAAAATCAAGACGTGTTCTCAGGCATGTCCTTAAAGGAAGAGAGAACTTTTCAATAAAAACCTAAACATAATAACAGCTGCTAATAAATTATAACTTGTAGGAAACAGTATTATCTCCTCACAAGGTAAAGTGAAAGGTGAAAATCCTCAGCTTGAGATCTGCCCCTGGCTTTGTTCCCATCGTTGTTCCCACATTTGGCTGCGCACTCACCTTGCAAACTATTCATACCTCCTGAACCTTTAGAAGTGTGTCTCTCACTTTCTAAACTTTTAGAAAATGATGCATGACTTTTAGACTTTCCTTTACAAAACCTAACAGCCACATGTGGACGTCTCGATCACCTTTGCATACCTCGAGCTCCAAATGTTCGCCCATTCGTCTGTTGGAATCCATCCGAGTGTCTGTACATATAAAATGTGGAAGTCTTACCCCAGATATTTGTCTGGATTTAGATCCAGACTCTAATTGGGTCATTCATTTAGATTCAGTTAGATAGATTCAGGTTTGTACGTTAGCCAAAAGGTTCAGCGCTGTTCACGTCTGAATGCCATGCCTTTTTACACCTTTGCTTTGAACTGATGGCAAACGGCCAACTTCTGATGGCTTTCTGGTCACCATGGCTTTCTTCTTGCTGTTTTTCCTTAAACTTTAAGCTAGATTTGTTAAATGCACAGCAAGTAGGATTCCTGTCAACCAAATCGTTCACCTTAGCTGTGGATTTCTGCAGCTCCTGCAGAGTTACCAGGAGCGTCTTGGCTTCCTTAAAGCTCTCAATGATCAGTTTTGGAAGACAAGCATGTTTTGATAGGTTTGTTGTTGTGCCAGTCTCTTTTCTTTATTAGGCAGTAGTTCAAAAAGCGCTCCATGAGATGCTCAAAGCTCACCTTGTTTAATTTCCTCCAGAGCTTCATGTCTGACCCGTCTGCGGTGCTCCTTGGTCTCTGTGATGATGCTGATTCATAGATTCAACAAATCCTTGAGATCTTACACTTCGTTGTTTGATTCAGATTAAATTACATAAAGTAGGTGCTCTGTTAACTGATTAGGGGACTCCACACATTTCAGATTACCTTCCTTTCTGCTTGGCAGATATGGGGGAAACAGGAAATGGTTTAGGAAGCTTTCACAATTGTTGCAGAGATTCTCTAGGACCAAAAAGCTTAAAAGAGAAAGAATAAAAGCTTTAATCACTGAAGGGTGGGGCAGTGATGTTAAGTCTTAAAAAAATATGCATCCATAATAAGATGAGTGGTTGTCAGGCAGCTCCTCTGCAGTAATCATATTTTAGTTTTCATAATGGGTTATTTTTGATCAGCAGTGAAACCAAACTGACTGCCATGCATTGGAGGCGGGCTGTAAATGAACAACAAAAGCAATTATTAATCTTTACAGTTGACCGAGCAAAGTCTGGTTTACTTTTAGTTCAGTCGTGTGTTTGATTGATTTTCTTAACTCTCTGAATACCTTTTAGTTTCAGGGAGCAGTTGTCAGATCTTGATCTTAGGTGTAATATTCACCTCATGTCTCCTGGGTTAATAATGTTAGGAGACAAGGGAATTATAAACAACCTTAGAAATGTTACAAATCTGTCATAAATCACTTTTGAATACTAAGCGTGGGAAATTGTAGATCGACAGAAACAAAAGTTTGATGTGACTCAGTTGCCAAATTGTAAAAATGTGAAATTTTAAGTCGTGAAAAAATGTCTATTAGTCTCAAATCTTCCTTTAGACACATGCAGCTCTTGCTAAGAGTGACACTCCCTACCTCTTCCTGCTTTCCCTCCCTCTATCTCTCCGCTGCTCAGATACACACACACACACACACACACACACACACACACACACACACACACACACACACACACAATAGCAGCCCTGTGATGGTGGTGGGAAGTGTTTGCTCAGAGGGCTGTCGGTCGGCCGGCCGGCCCCGTGCGGCTCCCAGGAACCGGAGCGGGCGGTGACAGAAGCCGGGACCGGGCGGTCTCGCCTCAGACACACGTCTGACGCCGAGGCAGGTGCAGGAGGAGCTGCCATGTTTACCTGCAGGGATTTGTTGGCGGGGGAAACTTCTCTTTTTAGAGGTATTTCACTGCTCTTTTGTAGACTTTAGAGCCAGAGTTTGGACTTTTGTGTCTTTTTATCTTGCAACATTTTTAGTATAATGTCGCCAAAGAACAATTTTATAGATCATTAAGGATGTTTTTTTTTGTGGTTAGGGAAAGTTTTCATAATGTTGTTATGACCTTATTGTGAATTAGTAATCCTTTAAGTAATGCTTTAGTCATCTGTGTTCATAAGAAGGAGCTATGACACATAGATACTTGGACATGACTGGTTAACTTCTCATGTGGTAAGTGCTGAAAAACCAGGAAAAAGCAGCTTCAACAAATGCACTTAGATGTGGAATCTGGAGTCTGAGCATCATGAATTAGATTTTGGTAGTTTTGGAGCAGATCTGAATCCCTGAATGATGATCCTGTGGCAGCTCTGCCTTCTTGCAGGTTTTAAATAGCGAGAGGTTCCTACCCCCCTGAGAGGTGTGGTGGGGGTGCATCTCAGCGGGACACGCCTGGCATTTATGATGGACTCTCACCGAGGCTTGTTTTCTGAAAGCGGCTGCTGTTTAGGCAACTATAATATAGAGTTAAGGGGCAGTGTGAGGTTGGTTCAGACCCCAAAGTGAGTCTTCAGATTCTAGGTATTAAAGAAAGACTGGATTATAGGGTGGTGGGGGGGTGTGTGGGGGGGGGGGGTTCAAAGAAAGTTATTTTTAGGGAGCATGTGGTATTCAGAGAAGGCTGCAGTCTACGTTCTTGCTGTTCTATGCTGCGCTGCGTCACCTAGAAGGACAGCATATGCCCAGCCTACAGACAGCTGTTCCTCAGGTCAGAGGTCACAGAAACGTCAGCGGGGGGGTGCAGTTTCTACTCAATCAGTGACGGGGATTCAGTTGACCTGTTCGCAGCCCAGCGTGGCATGTTACTGCTTTAACGTTTTCATTTAACAAGAGCTGGCGTCACGTTTATTGAGACACATTTAGTATTTGTTGTGATTGACGTAATTGTTTTTACTCTTTTTGGCTTTAAAATCTGGAGCTAATTAACCCATTTATGGTTGAGTCGGTTGCATAGGTTGTGATCTGGCTGGTTGGGTCCAGTTATGGAAAATGTTTGTTTCTTTCTGCGTTAATGCAGAGGATTATTTAGCTGTTTGATTCAGGCAACATTTAGGCCTTTTTCCACAGACAAAGTTCAGACGTTTGGGTGACCAAGCTTCTTCTGTGGCCGCACCTAGACTCTGGAATCTGCTTCTACTAGATCTTTGATCTATCACTAAATTTGGCCTTTTTCAACTTTTTAGTTTTAATTAAAAACTATTATAAACTTTTATTCAAGCAAACCTTTATTCCTCAAAACAGTGACGGTGTAGGTACCAGATCGACTCGAGGGGCCCAGCGCCTTCTGATGACGTCACTATACATGATTGGTTTAACATTTGCACAATTACACAAAACATTGTGATTGGTCTGGACAACTTACTAAAGTAATTACAGCGGGGTGTAGGTTTTATTCGAGAGCGGGATTGCGGTTTGTAAACGGACAATTTTACGAATAAATTCTCCATGGTCCCAGCGCCTCCCAATGACGTCACATTATGGCAACGCCACTCAAACAAACTACATCGAGCCCGCGGTCTGCATTTGTAACGAATCAATTTTATTTAGTTAATTTAGCGGTTTCTTTTTTATCAAAAGCTTCAGGCTTAAAGATGAACATAAAAAAATACGAAATCTTAGCAATTCAAAATAATCAACCTAATTTAATTGATAAAAATTAGGTAAAATATTTAGGTATAATGATTAATGAGGACCACACTGAAAATGACAGAACAAATATTCAAGCCATTTTACAAAAAAATCAACAAATATTTGACAGTTGGCTAAATTTTTGGAAGAATATTGTCACAATTTCATCTGGAATAATAAAAAACATGTGATCAGAAAGAACGAGAAAGTAATATATTTTACTGTAAAATAACCGTAAATTAACAAAATAAAATTGATTTGTGACAAATGGAGACCGTGGGCGTAATGTAGTTTGTTTGAGTGGAGTTGCCATATAATGACATCTGGAAACGCAGAGCCCCCGAATCGATCTGGTACCTACAACGGCACTTCTGATTCTATCTACCGTGCTTTAGATTGATGTTTTAGGTTTGATTTTATCTCCCTGTGTGTGGATTTTGAAAAGGCTTCACGACTAAATGGTTGATTGATTTAAACAGTTTAGTTTGAAGATGAAACTCTGATGAAATGCAGTGGTAAACGGCACATTCAGAAAGTTTATAAATCAATGTTTTACCAGAAAACTATTACAGGAGTATTACTTACATAAAAATGTTGGACTGTACAAGAAAGAACTGCGATATCATGGGAATAAGCATTCGTTTGGTTTATTGATTTATTTGTGTACTCTCCTAGAATAACCTTTATTTACACGTTCACATGGTGAAAAGTGGAAAATCCTCTTTCACTTCAGCTTCTCACCTCACAGCTGGACGCTTTCCAACAGGAAAACCATGGCGGGAACTGTAGGTCAGGCTATATTTAGTCGCTGCATATTAGGTGTAATCATGCCATTAATTGCTGGATGAGCGGTACCCCACTGCTTTTTGCTCACACCCGGCGGAGCTAATAAAGGCCATAGTTTATAGCTTTTTAAATCACTTTGGGGATTCCTGGCCCACATCGCGGCTTCTCTTTTCTGTGTAAATGATTTGAGTGATTATAAACTTTCTGTTTGTTTAGCCAGTTCTGTAAAGTGTAGCTCATGTGAGAGTATCATGTAATCAGAGTTGGTACAGTCGGCTTGTGACATCACAGAGGAGGGTTTGTCCCATATTGATATCTTTTGTGCTTCAGCCTTTGTGTTTGCTCATCGCCTTCAACCTTTGGTCATTCCCATTTAACGACTGGTTTTATGTGGTTTACTTTATCATCACGTGCCACAGTCACCAGATTCTGGGCATAATGGGTCGGGCGATCCCTTAACAAAGCCAGCCTGCCTGCCTATCACCTCCTGCTGCAGTCCAATGACAGCTCAGCAGTCTGCTCAGGTTGCCAGGGATGCTGTCATAGCAACTGGGCCGCCATTGATGGTGCGTTTCACTTTAGCCCTGCTGACGAAGCTATGTTTGATTGGGATCTTGTTTTTCATATTACCTCAAAAATGAGTCTTGATGCTCTGTGTAAAACAGAACTGAAACAATCGGTGCACAAAGGGATCTCCTACCATTCCAGATTTACTCTTTTACCATCTTTTTATTATCTAATGCCACAGTAGTTAACTAATTGTGTCTAATTAGTCCATATCGAGACTTTGGTGATTTTATATCCATCTTAATGCAACCTATTTGTATGTTTATGGACTGTCTGGTCCATGTATAACCAAGCACAAACTTTACCTGCAGAAAGTTGGGCTTCACCAGGTCTGTCTGGTCCTTTTTTCTAATCACGCTCGTGGCATTCATGTCTAAAGGATGAATTAATAGAGCACATGATGGCTTGGTTAGGAAGCTCTCTGCTTTTGGCTCTCAACCAGAAAAAGGTTCTGGCTGCTCCCTCTAGGCTGGGTGTAAGAGACTTTCTGAAGAGTTCATGAATCCTCCTGCAGTAGCAGGTGAAGCTCACAGAGGGACCGGGCTTTTAACTGCAGCGATGCAGGCGTTGCTTTTTGAAGAAGCTGAGGTAAAAGACCATCTACATTTCACCCCTCACCTTTGATAATCAGGTTATTTATCATGACTAAGACAAGCAAGACGACCTTGGATGCGGTTGCCAGATCTGCCTGAGGCGCTCCATAAACTGCCGTGGTTTTTGGAATAGAGTCTGTTCTCTTCCACATTAAAAGGAGTCAACTGGAGTGATGTGGGTATCTGACTAGGATGCCTGCTGGACACCTCCATTCATTCTAGCCTGGGAACACATCAGGTTACTCCAGGAAGAGATTGAGAACGTATTTGTGGAAAGAAATGTGTTGGTTTCCCTACCGGAGCCTTTACCTCGGTGACACCGTCTGCTCGGATGGATGCGTGGATGGAGGGATATGTGGATAATGTGGATATGGCTGTTTACTGATTGGAAACAAATATTTACAGGCAAAGACCGGTTAATAAACAGCCTGGTTTCTCACATGACATTTGTAAATCAGCGTATAATTATGGAGTCACCGTCGCTCTAACTCTCGTCTCTTTTGTGTGTCCAGATTGAGAACATAGATGCTTGTCTGAGTTTCCTGGCAGCCAAAGGAGTCAACATCCAGGGTCTGTCTGCAGAAGGTAAGCTGGACCAATGCGGGATTCTGAAAGGTTCTTGCTTATCCCACACTTCCCCAGATAAAGGCTTGATGGAACCACGTTTTGCTGTTTTCCGTCTGACCCTCAGAGATCCGGAATGGGAATCTGAAAGCCATCCTCGGCCTCTTCTTCAGCTTGTCCCGCTACAAACAGCAGCAGCAGCAGGCTCAGCGGCAGAACTCCCAGCCCAGCGTCCCGCCGACGGGACAGAACCAGAACACGCACTCTTCCCTGAGCCAGCAGAGCAGCGCTCCGGCCCAGCTCAGCCACTCTCCGCATGGGACTCCCGCCCTCACAGCGCAGAAAGCAGCACAGGCCGAGATGCAGTCCAGGTGAGCCTCGGGCGGCCCGGTCCACGCCGACCGGCCATGAGGCAGAGGATGAATTTCTTTGCTTCACTTTCTTCATGTTTCAGCGGCTAAAATTCAACATTTCAGACATTTCTGTCTTCTTGGTCACGTTCCATTTCATTCAAATGTCTAAACCTGACTTCTCTCCCTGTCCTCTTCCATATCTCCTGTTCTCTTTCTTTTTCTCCTCCAGGGATGCTTGTCAGAGTAAACTTCTCAAGTTTTCCATTGGTCAGAAAAAGAGCTCTAGGTCAGCTTCACCTGCCCTTCAGATTTCTTTCCCCTCGGTTTCTTTCCTCCGCCACACCTCCTACGCTGACCCGTCTCCTGGAGTTAGACAGCTAGAAATTGCCCCTAATCAGAGATAACTTTTCGTTTGAGCTGTAATGAGGCTGCCGTCGCGTCGTTGTCTGTGATTAAGGGCAATCTCTACTACAAGCACAATCAATAATGCATGAGTGATGGTGCTCAGAACCAAAGCCTCCTGGCTCCACTTTCAGACGGTCCTTGTCTGCCTCATTTGGCCGGCCTGCTAAATGGGCTGTAAAAGACCTTTAGATAACCCTTAAGTAAGTAAGTGTGTGTGTGTGGGTTGGTTTTCTTGACAGGAACACCCCCCATATGACGTGACATTAATAATTAACACTGAATGTGTAGCAGGAAGTGTGCGTTTGAAGTGAAGCGTGGCAGAAACCTGCTTTTGTTTGGTTCTGTTGACTCTCTGTCAGTTTTTCAGCATGCGTTTTATCCTAACGTAACAACACCCCTGCAAAACTGAATGTAAGATGTGGTTCTGCATGCAGCCCGCCCCACATTTGAATTTGCAGCACCTGCCTCCTGTAGACGCGTCACAATGTGATGCAATGCCGCCACCATCTGGTAAACCTTTGAAACTACACTGTGAAAAGTTGAGAAGCCATTATTCTAGAAAACAAACATCTGGTTATTTAGAAATCAGTTTTTTTAAGTATATGTTTATTTGATTTTTTTTTTTAATATTTAAAAATATATTTAATAGTAAAAAAAAACTTTGCCTTAATCAGACGCACCAGTGTGGTGTAATTTATCACCTATTGTAAGGCAATGCTTTCATTAGCGAGGCTTCAGGTAATATAGCCAGTATGTTTTGGTCAGAAAGAGATTATTTTATTTTTTCTTGATTAAACACATTTTTTTGTTGTCACTTACCTCATGAATCACTTTACATAAATGGTAAATTGGAAGACAAATCTTTAAATTTGTGAACTTAATAATATATTAAGGAGTAAAGATTTGTAAGAAAATTACCATAACCATGTTTCTTTTGCTTTTATTTGAGCAAAGGAGATTATATAGATCAGTTCCACTTATCAGGCATAACATTATGACTACTGAACATTATGACATGTGAAGTGAAGTAAAGTGAGGCCTAGCCAGCAGTTTCAGAGCATCTCCGCCTCTCTTGGGGACTGTTTTCACTCTACAGTGATCAGTATCTATCGTAAAGTGGTCCGAGGAAGGAACAGTGGGGAAATGGGGACAGGTTCCTGGGCAGTCGGGACAAATGAAGTTTGGCAGAAGACGTGGTGGATTGCAGTCTTTAAATTTGGGCCCAGAATCCCTGACCATTCAAGGGGCCCATGCTGGCCCCTGTCCGAGCATGCAAACTGGACCGCAGAGCAGTAGAAGAAGGAGGCCTTGTCTGATGAACCAAGTTTTTTTTTTACTTCATCTGGATGATTGCAGGTGTGTACTTAACACATGCCACCAGGATATGTTATGAGATGAGGTGGAGGCCATGTGGACAACGATCTGCACTTTACTTAGTTTTAAAGGTTACTTTGTTAGAGTTATCCGTCTTGTCCAATGTGACGCGTGCTGCTGTCTTTCTTGGCTAGGTCACCGTCGTGAAAGAGGTCTTGATTTCAGTGGGTCTTTTATCGGCTTAAATCAAGGTTTAATAATGACTCATCTGCTGGAAAACACTGGGTTCTGTCATCCATGTAGATGTTACTTTAAAACTTTCCCCTCTACCTTAGCGTTGTTGCATACAATGTAGAGCCATCTGTCACATGGTTTGAGGAGCACATTAAAGAAGTTGAAGGTGCTGACGTGGCCGCCAAAAGCCTCATGTGTCAGTCCAATGTGCCGAACAAACTGGTCTGATGAAGCGAGGTACCACCTCACAGCTTGCAGGATTTGAAGCATCTGCGGGTACCTGGTGTCAGACACCGCGGCACACCTTCAGGACTCTACTGGAGCCCATGCCACAGCGGATCAGGGCTGCTTTAGTTTTTTACAGGTGGTAAAAAAACATAATGAAGTCATAATGTTATGCCTGATCATAGTATGTCAGCTGTTGAAAAATGTGCCGTATGCCGTGCTTTCCAAACAGCTTCAGAGACGACAGGCAATTGGCGAAGATAAAAATGATCCATGGCTGGTGTGTCTCTGGTCTCTGACGGTTAAATTACTTTCTCAGCTAAGCAGACATGACGCCTTTGAGCTTTCAACGTTAAGCTGAGAGTCAGGCCACATCTGATTCCTGCATTAGATCGTGGGAAATGTGTTAATATTTTAAAAAAGTTGCAGGCTAGGCTAGGTGGAATGAGTTGTGGCCAAGGAGGCCGCGTTCAGCTTATGATATAAAAACTGCTTGTTTTTTCATCACATCCACATGTTGATGCACTGAAAGTATTAAGTCGTTGTTTTAGTATGTTGAAACACAAAAACGTTGTTCTGTTTGTTTGTCTGCCGGTTGTTGGAACCACAAACTGCACACTCTTTAATAGACTGACCGGTCCTGCCATATCTGGAAGCTAAATGATCTCAGAGTTGCTCTTTCTGCATAATGAGGTTAAACCTTTTACTCCTGGCTGAATCACAGCCAGTCAAAGTGAACAGGCTGCTGGAAATGAGTTATTAAAATCGACACGTGAGCTGAGTGAGAGAACTCTAATCTTCTTATCGCCATTCTCCTCTCCGAATGATGATGAGGATGTTGAAACTAGACTATCAGCTTTTTATTACCAACCTGTGAGCGACGGCGTGGTTAGATTATAGCCTGACTTACAGACCTCTCCAAAGACTTACAACCTGGAATCGTTCTGTCATAACTGTCTCCAAGCCTAAAGCCTGTTTGTGATAAAGTATTTTTTTTCTAATCCATGTGAGGAAGTAAAGGAGCAGTGCATGAAATCTGAAGCTGGCAGAAGGCTTTGTCGCTGCCACACGTTCCAGTCTCCATTAGATTAGCGTAAATGTGCAAAGCTAAGCCAGAAAATAACCAAGAGCTGGGTTTACAGTCCAGACATTATGGATGCTCAGATTTGTAGTCCTTGTGTGCAGAAAGCCTAAAAGATACAACTCAAGGGCTTGGCTGCCTGTGTGGTTCCTGGATATTAGTCAAAGTTGCAGCTTGTAGCTGAACTGAAAAACAAAAGAAAGCGTCTAATGCAACCAGCTGATCAGAAAACAAATTATTATTGTATATGCTACACATTTCCTTATTTATGGAGTGATTTTTGTTCCATTATTGCAAGCAAAGGATAAGTTTTGTAAATGGAAATCTAAAAAAAAAAAGTTTGAAAAACTTAATTAAAAAAAAGGTTTTCAGAGTAACTTTGTTGTCATCGCGGATTTTATTTTATATCAAATTTTTGGTTTCAGATTTTATTTTCTCAGATCTTATTTAAAAAAATTTTTTACCGACAAATTCGATTTTTTCAAATGTGTCTTTTTTAGATCTAGTTTTACCAATTGCATTCTTTACAAATTACGTTTTACGGATAACATTCTCTTTACATCTCGCGCTTGACGCACATTGGCCAATAAAAATGTTGCTTACGTCCCTGCGGACCAATAGAAATGTGTCTTTGCTCCTCGCTCCAGAGGAAAGCCCGCCCCCAGAAGTGAAGAGAACATGATCTGTAAAAATGCAATTTGCAATTCGTAAAACTCAATCTGAAAAAGAGAAATTGAAAAAAATAAAATCTGTAAAATATAATTTAAAAATATAAAAATTTAAAAAATAACATTTGAAAGAAAATGTGTAATTTATTTTTATGAAAACTAAAATCAGAGAAAATGGTAAAGTTTCTCTCTTCACGATTTAAAATTTTATTGTACAAAAATGTTCTTTGCTTGTAACAATACTGGAATAAAATTCACTCCATACTTATTCATAGGTGTCTTTATGAGTCATATTATGTCAGACACATCTGTTTCACATTAAAGGGACACAAATTTACTATCACTCTTTCTGTATTTCTATATTTCTCTGGGAATTAAAAAAGATAAAAACTATAAACCTCAGTTCTTGTTTTCTTCCATGTGAAAACGTGTTATTTGCTTCCAACAATAATGGAACAAAATTCACTGCAAAAAAAAAAAAAAAAAGTCCCTTTTGTGTTATTTCAACCTAACCTTTACACTTTTAAGCTCCCTTGTGAAAGCTCAAATGTCTGGCCTATTTACTCCCCCTCCTTCCACAGTTTTTTTTGTCTTTTTTTCCTGACCTCCTCCTCTGTTCATCAGACTTCCTGGCCCGTCAACAAGGGTGTCCACTGCTGGCAGTGACATCCCTCTCAGAGGCTCGGTCGGCGCCGCTGGGAACAGGCGCAGCCAGGGCTGCAGTGACAAGACCAAAGCAAGCTTGCATCTGAACAAAGGTAGGCCGGAGACACTTCCCAGGGAACGCCACACGTTCTGCCATGGCCTCACATGCTGAAGTTTCAGCTTAAATATATTAAATATATAAGTTTTGTATGTATTTAGAGCTTCGTATTTTGCTTTAACTAAACCCACAATAACTTTGGTTAACTAATAGTCTGTGTTTCATGGTGAAAAACAGACATTTAATTAATTATAAAGTCTTTGAGTTGCCCAGCTGTTGCCTACGTTTTAGTCACGTTTCACTTATCTTACCCTGAACCTCATCTTTATAACATTTATGTGATGCTATTACCCTGAACCTCCGGCCTCTTTGTTGTGTTGCATTTTGACTGCCTCTAATGTTTATATGAATCCTGTGTGCAGATGTTGAGTCGGCCATCTTGCCCAGTTTGCATGGATATGATGTAGACACATTGATTTTAGTTTGCTTTTGCAAGAAATCTAAAATCAATGCTTCTCTCGAACCATTTTCACTATACAAGTCTTACATATATTTCTATTATCAACCCAATAATCTATTACAGTTAATGTTAAAATAGAAAGTTTAAAAAAAGAAAATCTCCATTGGGGCGCTTCATTGGGATGAACGTCTTCCTGAGTAATCTGTTTTTACGCTGGGCGATGCCGTGGAAATGGAGAGGATCAAAGAACAGAGCTAAAACTGCTCTGGTTCTCAGAAAGGATTCCTGAGGTGGAACACAGCAAGTTCAGTTTATGTCTAGCCGTGAGTGGCGGTATTAGCATCAGGATCTCTCATTCGCTCTACAACTGTTTATTTTATTTGCTTAGTTTTTCCTTGCAGCACTCATTCAGTCAAATTATTAAGCCAGGAAAAGGAAAGCCACCCACATCTAGAGTAAGTGCAGTTAACAGAGGGCCCTCTTAAAACGCGTGCACAAAATAAGTCAATACACTTCTACAATCCCTGCAGCTCCCCTGATTTCTTTCAACACAGGGAAGGACGATTTAAACAAAGCTATAAATTTGACATTGGAGAATCTGCCTTGTCTCTGCTGTGTGTTTGCATTAGAGTCTTAATTTTCTTCCAATCTGTTTCTGGTATTTGGCGGTTGGTTTGGTTTAAATGGTGCTTGAAGCAGCCTTTGTGACCAGTCAGTGGACCCAACCTTTATATAGACTCTGTTAGTGCCCAAAGTCTAAACTCATTACCCTCCATTTACGCCGAGAATCTCGACCGCCCAGAGAGAGAAAGAGACGGTTGTCATTGTGGTAAACAGAGCCAGATTAACACTGCGAGCTTCACTGTTGCCAGTTATTTTGATGAGCGCCTCTGCTGAAGATAAGGGGGGGAGGGGGGGGGGGGGCTTTTACTGCAGCTCACTGAGAGGTCACGTGCATTTGTGCTTGGTTATAGTCGGATCAGAATAAACCCTTAATTTGCTGTAACTGCATTAATCTGTGCTTTGTTTTTGATGTGGTTGTAACATTTTTTTCTTCAGTTACTTAATTTGTTCATTTGAAGTCTTTTGTACGTTAGATCCAACAGGACAGACTGTTTTGTTCATTAATAATATAGTGATGGCATTTTGCTGAAAGACTTTACATTAATAATGAACACAGGGAGCTTCTGTGCGCTGAAGTAGCAGTAAATAGCGTCGGCTCCTTGTAAACACTTGTACGAAGGAGGTGCTGGGATGTTAGCCGTCAGCTGATGGGCGAAGCATGAATGAAGCAGCTGATCCCAATTACCTGCAAAATGTTTGCAGTTCAGGCTTGGCGTAACAAGAGTAGTGCAGTAAAAATACATAAGGGAATGTCCCAGAGACTCAGAGAAGGGAAGATTTTATTTCATAACTCTCCAGAGTGTGTATAGTCAACACTGTTTGCAGCGTGAATAGCACCAGAAATCAGGTTAGAGCTCTGACAGTGAAGAGGTTCTTTGTAGAAGTTTTTTTTTGATGCTGTGAAATCACTTGTACAGCAATAGTTTTTTTGCTGCTCGTCGCATTTTGCATCATGCTAAAAAAGTTGCAGTTTTCTCTCGTTTGACCAAACACTCGTCACATTTGCAGTGTCTCAAATCAACATGGTTTGAGACAAACTGCAAGGATTTCTTAATACTTTCTTTCAACATGACTTTCCTCTTCCATACACTCCAGGGGAGTGCAAACTTTAACCCTGACCCGTGGCATGGTGTGTTTTTCTTTTTTTTTCTTTTTTTTTTTTGGTTTGCCTGATGCATTGGGTTTTATTTAAGGCAACGTAAAATTAAATACAAACAGGAAGCTTGATTTTTAGATTTTATTTGCAAAACAACAACTGTGTATCCTCCTTCCACTTGACAGCTGCATGCTACGTTATGCTGACTTGACGCATAAACTCTCAATGAAAACCAAAAGTTTTTTGTTGTAACATGGCAACAAAGAGGGATAAAAACTTTAGCAAGGCTCTGTGTGTATTAAAATGACCACAGAACCCTGTTCCCAAACTCCTCCCCATCATGTCTTTGGCCACACGCCTCCTCCTGCCCCCCCCCGGCCTCTCTCCCTGGATGCCTGGTCACAGTGTGGGTCTCTCCCTCCTGTGCTGTCCATCTCCTTTTTTTACTTTACTTTCCTGCTTGATGTCTGCACCACCAGCAAGGTTTGTCAGCTTCAACTTATAAACCGCCTCCTGGTAGAGACAGAAATAGTCCGTTTGACATATTTATGTGATTTATAGTCAACATAGTTCAAGATTTAGTCAGCTGTAGTTGCGTTTAGTGCTTTGGTGTCTCTAATTGTGCCTTTTTTATTGCTTTTTGCAGCGGTAGTTCCTAGCTTTTGATTTTACATGCATGTGTAAACCATTGCTTCTGCAGGTCCTGATGTTCAGAGACTTGTTCTGCGTGTGCTGTGAGGCCAGAGCTGTTCTGTGTCCGTGGTTTTGACACCAGAATAAAGTCGTGTTATCTGGCAGGGCCACAGCACAGGGCCACTTCTGAATGTCTTTTTCTGCTCTGTGTTAATACGAGCTGACAGAATCTGGGTGTTCACTAATCTACACTGAGCAGAGAGAGCGGGTGGGGGGGGGGGGGAGCACCTGTGGTTGTGTGTTTGTGCGCGTTTCTGTGTGGCGTTTGGATGAATGAATGAATAGCTTTCCGATGAGCTACGCCGTCACTGTTTGAGTTTATTCATGTGGAGAACCTTTAAAAAGTAAAAAAAGAGAGAGAAAAAAATCACAAAAGCTCCCTGTCCCTCTCACTTTTTGGAGCACAATGAGTGAGGAGTGAGAGGGGATGCCTTCTGAAATCAGGCCGTGATAAGTAAGCAAACACCTGCTTGCTCAAAATGAAGCGTCAATAAATTAAAGTAACACTGCTCCTCTGTGAAGCCCATTAAGCCTCCCTGTGGGTCAACGGGACACGTTTTAGTCCTCGTACACTGTATGCATTGATGATTTTTATTATGAATGATATGGCTCACCACGCAGGGTGCTCTTCCATCACAGGTCGACACGTCAAGTCAACGGTAAATGGCTGCCAAGACAACTGTTTTGTATTTAACATAAGCTCCAGTTTTCTGCAGCTTTTAGATGCATCCATGGATCAACGCACCTGGAACAGGTGGTTTAGTTACCTCCTCTGCGTGCTGTGGACTTCTCCAAGGTCCTGCTCACAGTACGATCTTCTGATTGAACAAGCGTGCACATTAACGTCTAAAACTTGCACAACACATGCCCCTGTATGCGTGCGTGTGTGTCGCCTCGTTTTCAGAGACCTTGACATCTTGTGACTAGCTGAGAGGGGCTGGCAGGGTTTTGATCTGAATCAATTCAGGCATATCCTGCTGCCTTTATTGCATTTAGAGCTGGTTTTCTATCCGGCACAGCTCTGCAAACTGCGTTTGTCTTTACTTTCAGCCCCCACGGATGTATATAGTAACAACCATTTCTGTTTAGCCTGACAGGCTTGTTCAGACATGTATGCATGGACAGTCTGAGCGTTGACTAAGACTCAGACTCAGACTGTGAAATCGCGGCTCGGTTTCAGACAGGCTTGGATACATACATATTCAAAGACACGTGAGTGTGACGAGCCGTGAAAAGCTGTAGAATCGGTTCTGTGCGGTTCCTTGAGAGGCTTTTATATGATCACGATGCTCTGAGAGGAAAAGGCAACTAGACTGGACTCAGAGGATGTTCAGGCGTAGAGGAGGTAGGGAAGGGGTGGTCTGCTTTTCATTTTAATCTCTAATGACTGCAGCAATTAAGCAGTTAAGTGAAACAGTCAAATTCTTTCAGCATGTTTCCTAAATCAGCCGGCTCGACCAGCAAAACAACAAATGTGACCGGCGTAATTTAAGGATTTGGCCTAAGGCTGCACTGGGTCGTTGTGTCAGTGGCCCGTTCTCTTGACCAGCTCAGAAATGATTTGTTTATTTTGGAGGAAGACTGCTTCCTTCCGTGCTGCTTTTTTTTTTTTGCAGGTAATTGAAGACAGAAAGCATATCAAAAAAGTTGTTAATGTTATAGTTGTTGGCATGACCCATTTGTTCTTCTAGCCTATAGCATAAGGTAAGCAAGTTCTTTTTTGTTTGTTTGTCCGGCACCGTTCATCCAAAAAGGTCATTTGAAAGTGCTTTACAGGGAAATTAAAGAACAAAGACTAAACTAATAATAGTTAAATGAAGCATCACTCAAAAAAAAGTCAGCAAGATTTTAATTTAAAGCCAAAAATAGTAAGACATAAGGATGGACTGAATAACCTTTGGCTCCAGCTAACAGTCATGTTTGGATTTCTCATTTAAGGGAGGCTTCTTGTTGAAGAAACTTCTGGACTTATGATTATTAAGCCTGGTTTGCCAGGATCTGAAGAGCACCAGACAATCCCCCCCATGTTCACATCTTTCAGTCAGTATGTTAGAATTGATCCATCCTCACTAAGTAATACTGAGACAAAAGGTTCAGATTAGGCATCAGAAAACTTTGACTTAATGAGAAAACACACGATACGAGGAAAGAGTTAAGTAGCAGCACCAGTGGCTGCCTCATTATTTCACTTGCTGAACAGAAGAGAAGATCTGAACAGAATCCAAGTTAATCATTTTGCTGTTGCTTGTCAGCAACCCGCTGGCTACAAGTCAAAGCCTTTCCATGCCCTACGTCTCTTTCTCTGTTCCTTTCTGACCCAAAATCCAAACTGACCCAGTTCTGTGAAAGCACAGACCCTCCTGCTGGCCCACATTAAAGCTTCATTCACCCCAAACCTGAACTGCATGCCCCCTTATTCTCCCGCTCCGCTCGATATGGTTCCCATCTTACACAGCTACCGCCAATAGGAAGCCAGCTATTAGAAACCTGACCCACTTTGTTAATAGCTAACTACTAGCGCATCTAATTGGGCTCTAATTACTTCCTAATGGCTGCTTTGTTTCATGCTGCTCACACTAAATGCTGAAGAGGAGGAGAAAGGAAAGGCTGCTTTGTGAGTGCCGATTTCCAATTAGGACATGAAAGGACTGGAGACATGAATAAAGTGCAGATCTTGGTGAAATTGGGTATACAAGAAGTGTGGCTCCTTAACACTATACATAAATGCCCAATAATTGTTGTGGTGTGACTAAAACATGAATACAGTTAAAAACGTTTTATGTTATAAGATGCTTTGTTTTAAATAAAATGTAATTCATAAATTCATAATTTTGATTTTAGAATTTAAGACACCATTTACCATTTCTCGCTGTGCTTGGGTAGCATTATCCTATTTTGAAGAAAAAAAAAGTTCCTGAAACAGACAAATTTGCAGGACTTAAAACATTCTGTGCATTATGGATTATGTTTACAAAAAGAAAAAGAAATAATAAAACTTAAACAGCAGTACATGCAATTATGAAGTCTTTTTTTATATAAAAGATGCAATAAAGTCCTGTCATCCTAATACAGTTTAGTTCGCATTTACTCTTTTAAATTATTTAGCTTTAGCTACAGTTGACCAATATGTTACTTTAGGATTCAGGAGACCTCTTTGTCCAAAGGTATCAGTCAGGAGAAGGCTACAAAAATGTCATGGCGATGTAAAAATAGTCATCAGGTATTGAAAAAGGTTTGGGTCATCAGTGACATTTTGACAGCTGAAGAAACGTACTGGTTTTCAATTTCATTCAAAGAAATGTTCTTCTAGAGGGGGACAAATGCTGTTTTAGAGGCTCAGCGAAGCAGCACAACCACAAAGGCTGAAAACACAACATTACCATGCATAGAAAAATGCGGAAAACAGAAAAAAACTGAAAAAAAAAACCCATCAGACGAGGATCTCCATGTAATCAACCAGTAATTAAATTAAGCAACAATTAACCAGAAACCAGAACCGGAGGCTCTGAATGGATGTATTTTTGGGTGGAAAGATATGTCTTTAAGTCTTAACCTCTAGAATTTGACAAAAGGTTAAATTGTTGGTCAGATGAAACCAAAACTTTCAATTTTGGTCCACAATACCAAAAGTTACCAATGCCCACAACGTGGAATTGGCAGCACCAGACTATGGGGGTACCTTTCTTTAGATAAAAGTACACGGATAATGGATAAAATCATCAAAGAGTCCAAGACATACAGTACATGCAGCATACTGCCAAGTTAGGAGGTAATAGTCAACATGTACAGGATGGACATAACATTTTTAGGTGCCAAAATGATTTACCATGGTGTCCGCTTTTACATCACCAAAAAAAAAACCTGACTTTTTAAACGGGGGTCTGTAAACTTTATTTAAACCCTATAAACAGTTTACACAAAGTATAGCTTGTTTCCAGCTGTGTGCAGATAACAGAACAAATACAAGATCATGTAAACTAAAAAGAGAAAATAGCTGCATGAAAGACTTAGTATCCTGTCTGTGTCTGTTTGCTCATGCAAAGTAAAAGGGGAGGTGGGGTGGTCCGTTGCAGCTAAGGTGTAACGATATATTCCACCCAGTCCTCCTTGCACAGGCCCTCTCTCTCTCTCTCTCTCTCTCTCTGGCCGTTTGGGTTTGAATATTCAAATGATACTGGTTGGAGCTGTGCTGCTGGGAGCAGTGATCTATCTGCATGCACACTCACAACTTCAGAAGACCTCAGGATACTCTTATTTTTAGGCAGACTGCAACTTTCACCGGGAGGGTTTGTTTTCCCTCCTCCGGTTCCTGGTGAGTTTGCTCATTGAGTCACATGGTGTAGATTTTACACACAGTTTCTTCATGCATGCTGGATGAGGTGTTGCAAGAAGTGATTTCTGGGTTGTTCTCCCTGTTGAATTATCGTCTCGTTCTGTCTCTGTATAGTTCATTTTTGTTTTTTTAAACAAGTCGGAGTTCATGTAACCAGTCGGTGTTTCTTTGTCGAGCTGAGGGACTCTGACCAAAAGCAGCCCGTATAAGTCCAAGCCTTATAAGTGCAGTAGGACTGCTTCTTGATGTGACTTACTTGGCAAGGCTTTAAAAGCACTTGAGCCTGCTCCTCACTGCTCTTATAAACAGTTTGTGATGGACTCCCTTATTGTTATTGCTGAGGGTTTCTTAACAGTTTAGGTGGCTCGCCTGAAACAACCTGATGGCGACTTTGTCCCTCAGGACCTTATAAGGTCACTTTGTGGGGGCTCCAAAGAGCCTATACATATCTTTTTTTTTTCATTTTCTTGCTAATCATTAAGCTGCTTCACATTTTTGATAAAATGTCTATTCTTCGTTGCAGATTCCTTGGAGGGCACGACCTCACAGCCTTCTGTGATGCCTGAGCATGCCCCATCACCTGCAGTGACCGTCGGCTCCTCCACCAGCGCCCCATCTGCTACCTCCCACCTGGTTCCTCCCTCGTCCTCATCCTCCCCTTCGACTGCCATCCCCCAGCCCAACGGCAGCAGCAAGCCCTGGAGGAGCAAGTCAGCGGGCACCAAGCACGCCTCCCAGGCCTTGTCGCCCACTAGCAACCCGGCATCTGCAATGCAGTCCAACAAGCAAGAGAAGGACGCATCCTCCAAGGCTGTTGCAGCAGCTGAGGCTCCTCCCAAAGCTGTCGCTCAGAAGTCGATGCTTGAGAAGCTCAAGCTCTTTAACAGCAAAGGAGGATCTAAGGCTTCTTCTGCCAACGCGGCAGGGCCCCAGCCGGACAGCGCCGCCCCAGCCAGGCCGGCCGGAGCGACACACGTGGAGAGATCGGAAACCGGCTCAAACACGGACCCTCTAGAGGAAGAAGATGGCAACCTCCGACCCGGAGTCAATGGAACCAGCATTGGGACGGCAGCGCCCGCCACGGTCTCAACGACCGCCAGCAGCCCCAAGATCGCTCTAAGGGGCATTGCCCAACGCACCTTCAGCAGAGCTTTGACTGCCAAGAAGGGTTCTGTGAAAGGCCTGGAGAAGGACAAAGAGAAAGGCAAGGAGAAGGGGAAGGAATTGGGAAAACGCCTCCCCGATCGAACGGAGCTGCGGGGGGAGGAGCCCAAGGAGGAAGTGGCAGCCGTCACTGCAGATCTCGAGGGCTCCAACAAGAAGACCTCCAAAATAGCTAGTTTCATTCCCAAGGGGGGGAAAGTAGCCAAAAAAGAAAGTTCCACCCCAGCACATAGCGGAATACCAAAGCCAGGAGGCAAAGCCCCGGGAGCCGGGGGCAAAGCTTCCTCAGTGAAGGAGACGGGGGAGAGGCCTCGGAGCATGCGGCTAGGGGGAGGTGGGCTCGTCATGCACCGTGGACCCCTGGAGAGGGACAGAGACAGCAGACACTCCAGCTCTACCTCCAGCCTGGCCTCCACAGAAGGAAAGCCCAGCGCCGCCCCTGTGGCGGGTTTAGGCACTACGCAGAGCACAGCCAGCAACACTGTCAGCGTGCAGCTACCTCAGACTCAACAACTACACAGCCACCCAAACACAGCTACTGTCGCACCTTTCATGTACAGGTAAGAGCCTGGAGATTATTCTGACGTTTTAAAGAAACGGCAAATACTAGGAAGATCTTTCTTTTCTCGGTTTCACTTTGAATCTGGCACACAACCAAGGCCGCATGTTCTGCAGTTTGAAACTGGACCAACAGTGGACAGAAGGTGATCCTTAAAGTTATCCACAGCAAATAAACAGTATTTTGAAAGTTATTCGTACTTTGGAACTGGAAGATGGATCACTGTCAGCAGTCAGTTATCAACTTCAAGCTCAGTTTCCAGCTAGCAGCTCAACTTATTGGTGCCATAACCCATCTTTTAAATTGTGATAACTCTGGTTATTTTAATATATACAGTACATATATATATATATATATATATATATATATATATATATATATATATATATATATATATATATATATATTAGGGCTGGGCAAGTTAACGCGTTAATTTCGCGTTAATTCATTAGACTATTAACGGCGATATTTATTTTATCGCGCATTAACGCATGTTGCTCACATGCTTTCAGTCAGTGTCAGTCAGCACGCGCGCTGACTGCAGCGCGCTGACTGCAGCAGCACTCTCCCGCTCCCCCTCCCCTCTCGTACATGGCTCAGCGGCGCCAGCCAATCAGCACGCAGGCTCAGCCTGGCCCGCCCGCTCAGCTCTCACACAAACTTAATACACAAACAGCTGAGAGAGACAGCAGCAGCGGAAAAACACGAACAGGGGAAGTAGCACCGTTTGGCTTTATTTTAATACGGTAAATGAAATCAAGCTGTATGTTTTGTAAAAAGCCGGTTCATTTCCGTGGAAACACAACAAATTTATCTAAGCACGTGAAAAAACATGAAAACGTCGAGCCCCAGAAACGGAGAGAGGAGACAAAACTTCTGTCATTGCCCCGACAGACCCACAGACGTCACTGACTGAGGCGTTTCAGTCCTCCAGGGAACATCCAGGTAGATCAGTGGATGGATGGATGGATGGATGGATGTTACTGGAGCCCACACATAACATGTAATTAAGACCTTGAAAGAACCCAGTACATATATTAAAAAGTGTTATTTAAGATAAGATAACATTAGCTAATCCTTTTTTTATCCCACGACGGGGAAATTTATAGGATTAAAGCAACAGGCAGGTGCACACAACACAGACAAAATTACATAAGGATTGAAATATATAAGAGGTGGATTAGCGAAAAAACACTGAACATTATTATTATTATTATTATTATTATTATTATTATTATTTAATTGTAATAATAAAATAAAAACCACAAAACCCAAAAGGTCAACAGTTTCATGATACATCAAGCTTAGGGACTGGCTAATATACAGCAGGTCAAAAAAGGCCATATTTTGGCTGCAGTGCTTGCTGTTCTCTTATGAAGAAAAGATCAACTAGTGCACTAAATTCAATAGATGGGTTGAAAATATCCAGTATAAAATAAGTGCTACAAATGTTACAACACTTTTGTTCATATGGCAGCAGAACATTAAAATAAAAGTGCTCTTTACACTACTTTTGAATTCATTCTTGGAGTTTGTAAATACAATGCGATTAATCGCGATTAATCGCGATTAATCAGGGCGATTAATCGCGATTAAATATTTTAATCGTTGCCCAGCCCTAATATATATATATATATATATATTAATCATCCTTCATCCCATTGATGATCTATACCTGCTGGTTGGCTTGTTCTTATCTCCTCCAATAATTGATTCCCTAAGAATACATTTAAAATAAACGTTTTTGTTAATTTATGTGTCACACAACCTTATCCGTTTAGTTTAAGAGACGTCGCTGTGAAAAAACACAGGTGTTGAACTTAAATGAATCAATACATTAGACAAAGTCCTCAAAAAATGTTGAAAACCCCCAAAATGCTCAGAGATCTGAAGCAATACTGGGTGTCTAAAATTGTACGATTATTTTAGGATATTTATAATAGTAATGATAAAAATAATTTCTCCTCTGCGTTATCCATGTCCTTTTTGGCGTATTTGTTGTTGGTCTATTATATGATCTGATTGTAACATGACAAACTTTTGAATAATTTTAATGTCTATAAATTCTTGTGTAACACCCTGTATACCTTCAAAAGCTCCTCTTCTGCAGTTTGCCTGTAAAATATAATTAGAGCTAAATCATTTACCCACAAAGAGGCAGAAAAGATTTTATGAAAATGAATCAAATCCAGCTAAAACAAATCTTTACTCACTGCGGTTCAGCGGTGAGCGACTTTAACCGGCCCCCTCACTCAGCTCAATGTGCATTAGTCAACAAGGACAAAGTCTGGAGCTGGGCAAAGGCCAAAGGCGGCCTGAGCGAGGCACTCAAACGTCATCGGCTCCAGCCACAGCGCGTTGGCCGTGCTGTATTGATTTATCCTTCAGACGAACGTTACTGACGTCTGAGGCTTAGCAGGCATTCGCTTCTCGCCACAGTCACAAGACCTGAACCGCAGCAGATTTCAGGTCTAATCAGGTTTAGCCCTGCTCTGTGACGATGTTCTGAATATCTGGGTCCCACTAAATGCGCCGTACTCCACAATCAATGGCTTCCTCACTTTAATCACTCGTACAATTCGTTTCCCCCCCCCCAGAACCCAATCAGAGGGCGAGGAGAGCGGTTCAGTGGGAAGAGGTGGAGACGTTTCCTGCACAAAGACCAGCCAGACCTCCATCGAGGACCTTTCAGGTTGGCCATCTCTGACGGTGTTGGCTGCCTCTGTTTAGAGTCTGTCTTTAGAGTCTCGGCTCCAAGAAGTTCTCCGCGTTTTGTTCAGGTGAAGACCCGGAGACGAGACGGCTGCGTACCGTCAAGAACATCGCAGACCTACGGCAGAACCTGGAGGAGACCATGTCCAGCCTGCGGGGAACTCAGGTCACTCACAGGTAATGTAAAAAAAAGAACTTTACCTTCATGTCACAACTGCCTTCGTTTACTTTCAGCCCTGCTTTTGCACTTTTTACCTTAACAAAAAAGCCTAAAGTAACAATTATTCTACACTGCAAAAAGAGAACTAAAAGTAGGTCAAAACATTTTTTTTTCTCATTTCAAGTGTAGGATATGCAATTATCTTATTTTAGGGGTAAAAATATTCATTCCATTGGCAAATAATCCCATTTAGCTGCTCAAATCCAGAAAAAAAACATTAATTTCACTTACTTTGAGTTCCCTTTTTGCAGTGTAATCTTGTGATTTTTTTTCAACCACTTCTCATAATTTTCATCATGTACAGTACAATTCCTTTTCTTTGTTTTTTTCTATGTTTGTAAGAAATTTCTGTTTTAAGACTAACACGGAGACCACATCATGTTTTCAAATTATCAGCAGAGATAATTAACCTAGGTTTGTGCATTTTCACATGAAATTGCAGTGCAAAACAAAACCGTCTATTCAAATAACCGAGACAGCGATGGTTGAGTTGTAAACCAACCTCTTCAGGTTTATTGTGTGGTGGTTGGACCAGTTTATGGACTGCAGACGGTCTAGAACTACAGGTGTAAAATCTTTCCTTTGTTCTATAAACACAGATGTATAGAACAAAGATGCACTGCTCGGGATTTTGTGACAGATTTTCACTCTGTGGTTTCACTAAAGCTTTGATCTCAGATTTTTAATAGAAAGTGCAATTTCATTACAAATTGCCTCTTACAGCCCTCCACTTCCTCTGACTCTAGTTTTAAAAACTTCACTGAAATTAGTCGTGTATTCTTCACTAAATAAGTTTCCACAATAAAAAATAAAACAGTTCACTAGTCAAGGTTGACCTGAAAATCCACCAATTCTGATTAGCAGTCTTTCTATGCTGTCCTGCTAAAACACATGCCACCTTTTCTACTTTTCTCTATTTTCATATTTAGTTATATTATTCATAGTTAAAATTCAGAATTTGTTCCTCTTTTTCCATCAGTACTCTGGAAACCACCTTTGACGGCAGCGTCACAACAGACATCAGCAGCGGTGGCGGCGGATCCTCCAGCAACAATGGCGGCGGGAGCGGTCGAAGCATCCTCAGCATCACTTCGGCACGCTCCTCGCTGTCGCCATGGCGACTGGGCCAGTCCAGCCCTCGTCTGCAGGCGGGCGATGCCCCTTCCGTGGGAAACGGCTACGGCGGCCGGCCGGCCGGCAGCGGGCAGGGTGGGCGCTACCTGTACCCCGGGCACCTGCGCAGACAGCTGGCCGGCAGGGGAGGAGCTCTCTGCAGCGTGGACCTCGGGGACAGAGCCGCAGAGGACATGGAGCTGGACGGCACCGCCGTGGAGGTCACCGGGTACATGAGCGACGGAGACGTGCTGAGCAAGAACGTTGTGCGCACTGATGACGTCACCAGTGGGTAAGCGAACGCAACACCTGGTTTTACCTCTCCTTTCATTCCTAAAACACTTCCTTAAATATTAAGATGGGTATTAGTTGCATGAGCCCAAAATGCTGGTTCAGCTGCAGTTCTAGGTCATACCAGAAGAGGGCAGCGCTGTTCCTTAATTGCGGAACCATGGTGCAGATCCTTCATGCAGTATATCGCCTCTTCCTTCAGATGCAACAATGCTGATATTCACATAAACTGTTTATCTTTCTTCACCTAGCCAGTGTCCATGTTATGACACGCTCTTTGCTTACGTTGGCTTTTACAACGCTATGTTGTCGTCATTGTTATCAGATGAGGCCGTAAAAGGCGCCAAGGTGCCTTCAGATGGCATCAGGTCGTCAGATCCAGATAGGCATGAAAGTGAAGTGGGATGTGGACAGGATTCTTTATAAGCTGGGATTAGACTGGTTTGCAAGCAGCACCTTAAGTGGAAGAACCTTAATGCCAAAATCCAAGCTTTGAATTAAGAAGCTTTGGCAGAATACCAAATTTTATGTCTTAAGTGATTTACATTTGCTGGCCAAATGTAAATCCCCCAACAGTTGGGTTGTTTGAGATTTTACTTCTTCACTGTTAGATTGTTCTGATGTTTCTTGGGGATACTGAAGTTTGGTCATTTCATTCAAGGCTTTTATTAAAAAAAATACTGTAGATGAGGTTTATGCAAAGTGTCAATATTCACAGTGTCAGCCTTTTCATTTAGACTGAATACCATCTTTTAGGCCAAATCTTTACTGATTGTGGCCCTTCCCTCCTTTATCAGTACTTGGGGATTTCACAATGTTTATTTAATTATTATTATATCATTTATATATAGCTTTGAAATGTTTAATCACAGATTCTTAATGGGTTTCCAATTCCTGGAGCTAGCGTTTGAATACTTTGATCTGAGTTATTTAGTCATCACATACCTTTTGACGCATTGCTCCGCTATGCTTGAAAAAAAACATTAATTATGAACACGTTATTCCTGGATTGTTGGTTTAAGTTGCTCCTGGAGGAAGCATGACCGGCGAGGATGCTTTACTGTCTGCATGCTACAGGATTCATGGTAGCAATCCTTTTATTCTCCAGGACGTTGTATTTTTTCAACTTTACCTCGCTATTCTGCAGCTCCTCCTATTACTGCAGCATTTCCGTCTATTCTTTAGGTTTTTCTTGGAGTGAAATAACATCTTTTGTGCACTTGAGCATCCAAAAACACTTTTGTTTTATCTTGCCAGTCCTGAGGAAGTTCTGCATTGGAGCTAAACTTAAATCCTCAGTTTAAAAAGTCTTAACTTTTACTGGACCTTTCGGGCTTTTGTGACAGCAGCTTGAAAGACAGATTGTCCTTTCTTCATCAGCACTTTCTCCTGAGCTCATTGAAATCATGCCAGCAGGTCATTTTGCTGCAGGACTTAGATGCAGCACAACAAGATTTTTGTGATAAATTATAATTTTATTTATTTTAATTTAATGATTAATTGCATTTCACTGGATAACTCTTCATAGCAGTGTAGAAACCCGTACAGAAAGAATATCCATCCCAAAAGCCTTTGTTAAGGAGGGTATTAGATTAAAGAAAAATTATTTCAAAAACATTTGAAGAAATGTTTCTCGTTGTTTTTTTCTGTTTTAAATAAATTCTCATTATTCATAAACCAGACACTATTAAGAAGCAAAGAAAGTCCTCTTTTCTTAGAGTCTGGATCTTGTTGCTGTCTGACTTGACGAATGATTTGCCGTCGATGATTCCTCTTCCTCGGTTAGTTTTCTGCAGGTACAGTACGAGCAGAGTGTTTAAACCGTCTCAGCGTTATGAAGTGATGGATGATGTGATGTGGGAAGTGAGCTTTTATTTAGGCAGAGCTTTGTTGACTATATGGTTCTCTTTGTTGGTGTGTGTGTGTGTGTGTGTGTGTGTGTGTGTGCATGTGTGTGTGTGGGAGACGGCTTGAGGAACACCGTGTGTGGGTTCGTGGGTGGAGTCACCCTGTGGTTAACCATTTAAAACAGGCACAGACTGATGACCTCCCACTTTCCTCCTCATCCTGGGGCCATTTTGCGGTTTCCCTCTATCACGAGCGTGTTAGCATAGCATCCAGTACACACTTAACTGGTTCTTCCACACCGGCGCTGGGCTTTTTCACCCACAGAGGAGGAGCTGGCTTGTGGAGTTCACCAGTAAACCCCACACTGTGCAACTCTTCATTCAGATCTGAAAATGTCTCTGAAATTGATTAAATCACCACAAAAGTTTTTTTTATTTTTTTTATCCCTTTCTTCCCTCCAAAGAACCTGGTGACCTCCCTGTACAGAATGAGCCTGATTAATCTTTGGATCAATGGGTCTGCAGTGTTAGAAACGGCAACAATTCATTTCACCAGCGGACTGAAAGCAAAACGGTTTAAAGAGCATTTCTTAAGGTGTTACCTTTAAACTCCCAACAAATTGAACATGTGTTGGAGGTTTTTATACTGTTTTAAACAATCATTAAAACATAATCATATCCTGTCCTGTCATTGTGACGATATAAATGATTGCTCCTCTTTTAGTGTCCTCAGTGATTTGCTTTAATCCATAACCCCTCCACATCTCCCCTCCATCGGTTCCTCTGTTCCTCAGAGATGAGGGAACCCACTTCTCCCCCTCAAACGCGTCGGGGGTAAATCGTCTGATCTCCCCCCCCCCCTTTCCTTTTCTACCCTCACCTCCCTCCTCCACCTTCCACAGACAGACCCAACCTCCAACCAGGGAAGGAAAACCAGCATGTGGAACGGAGGAGAGGCGCCTCACTGTAACACGGCGCTCTCACAGAACAACACTGTAGGAAAGCCGGTCTGCTCCTGATATCTCCATGATGAGACGCACTTTCACCTGCTGACATTGTTCAGGTCGCATCAGATCTGTGCCTGGCGCAGAGCTGATAACAGAGCAGGGCCCCGGACGGTTAAACGGACGCGTTTGTTTGGAGATTTTAATCAGCGAGAATAACCTGGACGTGTTTGTTTTGCTTTTCGGCTAACATGTTTGAGGCAGAGAGGTAGGTGTGAGAATCGGGTGATCCATCCATCGTTATTGAGTCAGACACCTCTCCGCTATCATTCATTTAAGCTTTGATGCTGTAAACTTCGCTGGCTGCTTGGTTTTTCGGACGTAAAATGTCTTGTTTGGACTCGTTCCTCCTGCTGAAGAGGGTTACAGGTTAACAGGCTGCTGGGTTACAGAGTAATGCGTCGTGTGTGTTCGTCTCTGGTTGTTCATCTCCAAGGTGACTTGGCAGTGTGACGATTGATGCTGACCAGATTGGTTCCTGTCTCTGTGCTTAACTGCACTTATTTTCACTCTTGTTGCTTTTAAAATTCTGATGCAAGAATAAGTCCAGCTGTTGCACTGTATATGTTTTACTGCCCTATCTGTCAAACTTTATGTTTTATAATGGGCCTAAAGGGCTTTTTTCCCCCTTATTTAATATATTCTGTATTGACAATGGATCATTATTTACCTTACAAATTCATTTATTTTTAATATATGTTAATCCTTTTAAAAAAATCTTTTTAGCTCCTTAGAAAACAAATCATGAAAATCTTTACAACTAATTATTGGCCGGCTGATCTAGTAGGACTGAATAGATTTAAATCAGATCTTTGTCCTGGCTGAATTCCACATAAGTGAATATGAACGGGACAGTTTTGCTGAATAAATGCTTTGAGACGATGTCCGCTGTTAATTGGCTCTGTATAAATGAAGCGATTCAATAAATGCGGATTAGAAATTGAGCATCAGACAGCTCTTAGTTTACTAGGCTGAATAATGGGCATGTTGATCTGAAGGCAGTACAGAGCTTTTCTAGGACGCAGTGCTGCCTTTTCCCCATGATCTTTAAATTAATTTCACTTTTATTCCTACAGGAAACGTTATTCAGCAAAACGGGGTCTCATTCTCATACTTATTTTGAAGAAACGTTAGCATGTGGTTGAAAACAACACGCTCCCCCGTTAACAGCAGGGGTGTTTTTACTGTAACACTGCCAGACCCCAGTTGAAGATTTTTATGCTAACTTTTAAAAAGAACAATGCAGTATTTTCCACGGAAAAACAAAAGACCTTTCTTATACTACCCTACATTTAACTGGTTTGAAAGAATGTTGCTTTTGGATGAAAAAATGCTGATAAAATTAAGCTTTCAGCTGCATTCACAGTGAGCTGTTGTGTACTTCAGGTAAGAATGTGTCCTATAGTCCACTTAGGGCTTAAGATTTTACTTTTTTAATCCTATTTTTTCATTGTTGCTGATACTGAGCCGTCATTTATGATTGGCCATTTATCTAAAGATTTCAGATATGATAAGTATTCAGTTAATAAAATCAATGCCATATATAGGCTTTAAACTCAGAATGTATAATGTGTGGTAAATGACTCGTTATTATTATCGGTCTACGTTATTTAGGTTAGAAAGATGCTGTAGTACTGCGTAGCTTTCACATTTGTTACTACTGCCAGCTCACATCTTGCTCCTGCTCCAGGCTGCTGAGATGCTATTATCTTAGCCTGGTTCCTTTAGTTTTGATATGACTTGTTGATATTTTTTTTTTCTTACATATTTAATTGTTCTAGTTAATTGTGTACAGACAAAACTTTCACCAATATAGCATTCTTGATTTATAAACCTAACCATTTCTTTTATTTTCTTATAATTTAATTTCAGCTCTCTGCCACACAGACCAGGTCAAGTGACCAAAAAAAAAAAAACTACAGGAAGCTGCACCAGCCAATACAGTCTCTCCTCCTCTATGAATGTTCTTCTAAAGGGTTGAAAATGGCTTTATTTAGAGGAAAAGCTGACTTTTCATAGCATGAACAACAATAAGTCATATTTTTTTGTAGTTGGTTAGACATAATATCTGTGACACATAACATTTGTATAAGTTTGTTTGTATCAGGCCACAAACAAAAACTATTTATTTCTTTTTAATCTGCCATTTGTTGTCATTTTACCTGAAGGTTTGGGTCTGCAATTACTATCAGTAGTTTAAGCACTGATAATGAATAATATTTGCATTTCATGATAGAGTAGAGCAGCGGCTTTCAAGCCTGGTCCTCGGGACCCCGCTATCCGCCGTGTTTTAGACTTTAATAAATAGGTGATTAACAGGCCTCTGCAGCTCTTCATGGCTGCTGAGGAGTTCACACAATCCTTTGCTTCAGGTGTGATGGAGCAGAGACAAAACATGTAGGACAGCCTGAGGACCAGAACCAAAAACCTAGATCTGAAATGCAGAGTTTACCTGCTAGAAATCATGCATTATAGTTTGTGCTTTCCTGTTTGCTGCTGAAACACAGTTTTCGGCAGCTTTGTCAAGCAACACTGTGTCTGCCCTAATGCTGATTCTGTTTGACGGCCCATTAGTGCGCACAAAGAGCCTCTGTCTGCATGGTACACTGTACCCTGTGTATACTGTATATGCATGCAGGTACAGATGTGTATTTGTGTTTTCACAGGGGTTTCACTTTTGCTTCTAACTAGGACAGCGTCTTAGTGGCCAGCTTATTTTGTCTGAGCTCTTAGCTGCACAAGCAGAATCTGCAGTTGCACACAGAAAGCATTGACCGTCTGAACGCTCAGGCCCAACGTCTGAGTCGCCAAACATGTCAGTAAAGTTCACCTGAGCTGGAATAAGCCAGTATTTAGATCTGTCAGTGAACTCCTCTGCAGGTAAATATATTTAGAGGTTTTTAGCTAGTGTTCTGCTGGGAAGGTTTCCAATTGTTCAGCTCCTTGGCATCACTTTTCTGCCTCTTACTCCGTCCATAAATCATGTTTCTGTAATGAAATGAACCAAATCCCCGCTTAACCTCCTGTTTGTATGTAAACATTCACTATATTGGTACCATTTTTTTATTTTTGGTTCTTCTTTTCATAAAAGTTTGACAGCCAGGAGTCACGATGGAACGTTTTTTTTTAATGAATTCATGTTCGGGCGGAATAAAGAACAGACTCATCCTCTGTTTATTGTGCACCGCTGCTGTTGGCCACATGAGAGAAATCTGTGCCATCTAGTCGGCTGTCTCCAGTGTTTGTGTGGGAGCCTTTTAGCCCTGATTGATGGGCTCTCTGCTCCAACTGGAAAACTACATGGACGCGAGCTCCACCTCCTGAACTAAATAAAAAAATATAAAAAAGATTTATCAGAGAAAGACCAGCATGTGTTGAGCGGCCCCCTCTTTGACTTCTCTTTTCTGTTCTCCTTTTTTTTTTATGAAACTGGAAGCTGGTGCCTGAAATGCTTTGCTGTGTTTTACAGCTACATGACTGATGGAGGTTTGGGGCTCTACACGCGGCGCCTGAACCGACTGCCCGACAGCATGGCCGCCGTTCGGGAGACGCTCCATCGCAATACGTCGTCGGGACAAGGAGACGCTGATAGGTGGGCTTAAAACGTCTCAGGCTTTCCACCTGCTTTTCTGCTCTCACATGCAATAGGCCTCTCTTGAAACTTTTTTTTTTATTTGTCTATGTTTACCACTTTTTCAATATATGTGTATGTTTCAGTATTTTAGTTTTTGTTTGATCCGCTTTCTCTGTTAAATCTGGTTGAGTCCAAAAGTCAAATCGGGGGGGTTTTGCGAATAAAATTGTTTGCTGATGATATTTTATTAATATAAACGTTTCTTTTTTGCTCAGTTTTACATTACTGAGGATCCATTTGGTCTGAATTTTTCCAAGTTGTGGCGACATCTCTTGTATTTTCGGTCTTTCTGGTCAGGTGTTTCCTTGTTATCCGTGTTGAAAACAGAAATCCTGTGTTCTCAAAGCACAGATAAAAGCGACGTGTGTACAAACTTTGAATTATTGATTGTGTTGTACATAGAACGCTTGCGTAAATTTTCAAACTTCTCAACTGTTAGTGAACTGTTGTATGTTGACACATGTAGGAGGGAGATGTGGTCTTGAGGCGTAACGCAAACATGAAACACAATGTCTGAGGCAGCTCTCGGTTAATATGACCCAGTTTCTGCACAATGAAACAGAAACGTTTCAATAGGATGTGATTATTCAGCGTTAAAATATCTTTCTGGATCTGATTTTGTGGCACGTTTTGAGGACGTGTTTATCATTTGAGATGTCCCTAATGTTGGACTACACACTGTGAAGCAGTGCTTTGATTATTTCTTAACAAACAGAGAAGAGAGAAGATAGACACAGTTTTGTATTTTGCATTTTTGTCAGTGTTGGGGATGTTGGTGCCGCCTTTGTCCCGTCAGACAAGTCAGAGAAGGATTTGGCCAGTTGACAGACAGAAATGAATGAAGGCTGAGCAGCGCCCCCACCATGTAGCTGAAGAAAGACGAGGGGGTCGGAAGAAAGCGAGACGATGGGGGAGGGACTGAAATGATATGAAGATGGACGGCAGAATGGATGGAGACGGCTCTAAATGAATAAAGGGGAAATTAAGCGAGAAGGAGGCCTGCTGTGGGTGAAAACACACAGGCAGGGTGATTGGTTTCAGCATTTTATGTCCAGCTATCACCAGTACCTGACAAGAGAAAGATCTGATTATGTGTTCCCTTTTTTTTTTTTTTTGTTTAAAACTAGCACTGGGTAAACTTTTGGAAGAAAATAATCTGTAATCTGTGAATGATTGGATGATATTTCACATGAAATCCTCAGGTGTGGCTAATTTCCTGTCTCACAGACTTTTGACCTCTTATGGCCATTCACCCTGCACACACACACACACACACACACACACACACACACACACACACACACACACACACTCACACACAACCTTATAAGACAAACTGTCCTCCCTTTACCTTTCATCTGTCCCGTCTCCTCCTGTTTCCTCGGCTCTTTTCATGCTCTCTCTCTCTCTCTTTTTTTTCTCCTTTTTGGCTGTTTTGATTAAAGGGTGCAGTGGGTAGAGGAAACTGCCTTAAAGCAGTTAATTGATAATAGTTGGGGGACTTTTCATATTCTATTTCATGTTTCTCTGCGAGGCTTTGATGGAGACTGCAGATGTTGCTTTTCTCCTGAAACTTCCCATCTCTGCCTCGTAATCATCTGGCGGCTCGATGTTTTGTTTAGACAGAAGGGCGAGCAGAGAGGAGAGGCGGGCCTCCTCCTCATCCCTGCAGGAATGTCTGATTAATCTGCTTACTGCTTTAACTTTGGGATTAATTAGGAGGTTTCGGGAAGCGTCGGATCAAACACATTAGCATACCGAATGGAAGGTATTGAAGCCTGCAGGGTTAAGAAGGGGGACTGGTTTTGTCTTGTAAAAAAAAATGAGGCTAATTTAATTCGCGAAAAGGGGGTTAATGGTTCAGCACGGCGCAGGTGGAACAATGACCACGAGCAGTGTGTGTTTTACGGCGTCCTGTTTGTGAGCGCCGCGCCAAAGTTGAGACATCTGTGCAACCTGTTATGGATTTGCGTGTGACCCGGGTTTAAAGCAAGACTTGTTTCTGTCCTCTGTTCTCTGGTTTGCCGTGCAGCCGAGCCTCTCGGGAGAAGCCGGGGGTCGCGGGAGGTGTCGGGTGTTCACGTGGTGCCGGTGCGCAAACGCCGTGACCCCATGGGCTCGCAGGTCATGGGCTTCAAAGGGCCGAGGTTCACATTTAAGAGCGCTCAGAAAACCTCTAAAGCCGTCATGCCAAAGGTTTCCAGCTCAAAGCAGACCTGCGCTAATGAGCGGTGAGGGACGCAACTGGAAAACGGCGAAAGGCTCGTTCACACAACAGCGGCGAACACGAGGCGTTAATCAGCAGCTGTGCAACATGACTAATGTTTCGGATTGGCAGAACAAAAACTCGTCAAATGTACTTAAAGTGTGATGTGGAAGCAAAAAAAATGAGTCACGAAGCAGCAGACGAGCGACGGGCGAGTGCGAGCAGAGACAATAGAGAATAGAAGCTGTTTGCTTATGTGTGAGAGAGAGCTTTCTTATCCCTGTCATTAATCTCTGCGGCTGAGAAAAGAGGAAGCAATCTATAATGGTCCGTCCTCTCGTTTGAATCCCCTTTGTTTAAAGAAGACAAAGGAGAAGAGGTCTTTGTTGTCTGAAACCGCTGTAGCGGCCCAGAGCACCCCCCCACCCCTCCTTCCTCCTTTTCGGGATGTGTGCTCCGTATCATTTCTCTGCAGCACATCTGGACACAAAAGTGTTAGTAAAATGTTACTTTGAGCTTAAAAAGTAAAAAGAAAGAGAAAAATGAGACTAAATCTCAGTTTGGAAGAAGGAAGCTGGTTGTTCACACTACATGATTTGTTTGTTGCTTTCTGTTTGTAACAAATCAGTCCGTTTCACCAGGTGCGTCAGCCTGCCAGTGACCGGGTTTTCTGCACCATCTGAACTTTACACAAGACTGTTTGTGCTATTATAAAACTCTACAGGCAGACCCGGAGGACCATAAGCAAAGCAAGAATTAAAAAGGTTCCATTGTTTTCTTCTTCTTTTATTTTACATACACAGTTGATTCAGCAGCACTCCACTGCCGCCTTCTGGACTGGGGTAAAAAATGTAGACTAATTTTGCTTTTTGACAATTAAAGCAGTGAAACATGTAAACGAGAGCAGCTTTATAAAGAGTGAGAGGAGATCAGGAGAGAACCAAACTGGTGAAAGCTGACAAAAGCCAGGTTGTAACGATAGGTGATGTCATTATCGATATTATCACAGGCGATTAACATCATGATTTATCCTTGGAGACTTTATTGCATAAAAAATGATGTAAATCTTGTTGGGAATGTGATTTTTGGTCCAGAATGTTCAGAACTTACTTTGAATACTTTTAATCTGTGTTTTCTGAATTTAGAAGTAGTTCTTGCTGAGGATGAGCTGTCACATCACTGCTCATCTGGTTATTTAGGAATTTTGGTTTGGCCACAGTCTTGACCTGCGTTCTGATAGAGATTGCATTCCTTTTCTGTTTGGTTAAAATCAATCAGCTTTGCCCCTTACTGTTTCCATGTTAGACGTAAGTATTTCTGTAAAGAAGTCTGAGCTGCGCCCACTCATTCAGCATCAGAAGTTAGTGCGTTAGCTGTTAACCACTTGATCTGAGAATACGGTTTATTAAATTGAAGAATGCACACGTCCTGCTATGATATGACTTGACACTTCCCGTGGTTTTCAATTCAAAACGGACGATTTGTGTAAAACTAAGCTGCTCGAGCTTTAAGGGAAGCTGAATAAGGAACCACTGGAGTGATAACGTACAACAAGCTTTTATGAGAATGAGAAATAATGAAATCCTCTCCATGCTTTCATTGTTATTTTGATCTTTTTGGTGTTTAAATAATTCATTTTCTCAGCACTAAAGCTCTTTGCTATGATTCTGTTATGGTGGTTCAGACAAATTTATTTGTAACCCAGAGAAAGGCAAACCTACTTTCTCCACTGACAGAAATTAGGAGCGGAGTGAGGAGAATTAAGCTTTTGTAGGTCTAGTTTTCTCTTTTTTCTGGCCTCTGCTGTGGTTTTTGTGGGCATTATGTGACGCTTCTTAAAGTAAACACAGCATGATCTGCTTAATCCACTAACAGACACCTTCATCAGCCATCGTTACAGCCTGATCCCTTCTGCCGTCGTCCTCGTTATCTTTTCCCTGCCAGCTTCATGCTTTAGTGAACATCTTTTCTTCACTTTGCTTTTTCAGACTCACTAAACAAGTAAACAATGAAACAGTTTCCACATTTGCAGCACTAAATCTTTCTACGGCTGATCTTTTAAGTCCTTGGACAGAGCTGCGTTAGCGCTGCATAGAAACCCTCCTGGTTTATTAGGCACTTATCTGCTGCAACCCCCAAATACTGAGGAATAAGCTGCTTATTCATATAAGAGCTGTGCATAATCTCAGGACCTTTTAAGGTGCTTCTGAAAACCCACCTCCACTCCTTTGATTTAAATAGAGCTAGAAATCACAACTATTTCTATTTCTACTCTTTTTCTTTCTTTAAACTAATGAACGCTCTTGCTCTGCAGCACTTCAGGGCAGCGTGTTTATTGGACGGTGCTTTGTAAATGAAGCTGAAGATGACGTTGTTTTTAGTCATATTTGCTCATAGGGCAAAGAAACTGCACACCTTGTTTGACTACGTGACACACTGTGTTACACAATTCAGTTTGTGCAATTCTGTTATAACTTTCCACAGTCACAAAATCCATTAGCATTGCTGTGAATCACTCGGTGATCTTTTGCCACTTGATGAGCATTAGCTGACGCGTCCGTTACTCATACCAGTCTCCCAGTACTCCGCTTTATTTCTGCTTAAAGGCTCTCTCGTTATAGGTGTGCTGGTTGTGCTTTATCCTCTTTTTGTTTCGTCTAACCCCGCAGATGTTGATGATGGCTCGCTGTGTGAAGTGCAGAGCGCCTCTGTGCATCTGGGTGCTTTTCGGGAAGCGTTTTTGTTGATCCAGTTTCTCCCCACGAGGTTTTGAGTCCCACCTGCAGCAGGAACAGAGGTGGTTTGAAGCAGACGTGCAGACGCTCTGAGCCCCGGTGCCTTATCGCTCCTGTCTGGACTTGAACGGGTTGCCTGTTGGCCTCGGGGAAACGAACAGAGTGTTTTTAACCTTATCAACTCTCCTGCTTCGCCAGCACCTGCTGTCTGTTTCTCTCTCTCTCTCTCCTCGCCTCCACCTGCTCTCCTGCTTCAGCTATGTTAATGTTAGGGTTGCTTTAGGGGTCCCCCTATAATAATAATAATAATAATAATCATTGTTGGATCATTCGTCCCTCCTTTTCACGAGCCAAACAGACCTTTGTTTTTGGATCCTGTTCCTCCACAGCTCTGTGGCTGTAATAACATAAAAGCAAACATTGCATGATATCGTCTGTCATCGTAGAAACCCGCCCTGTTCCCCCGTTGGGCATCCTGAAGGGATTCTAACAGTGTTTGAGTAATGATGCTTTTTTTTTTTTTTTTTTTTTTTTTTTAAACCTGGTTTTCTGTGTGAGACTTGAAAGTGCCAAGCTTAAGCTACATACCTGTGTGTACTCAAACAGTCTGGTACTTGTGCATTTTTCAGGTCTGGATGAGTTTAGAACAACACAGAGTTATGGTTTCGGGAGAGGAACTCTTACGCCCTTCTCACAGAAACACTCTCAGGTTGGCTCCCAGGCCCCACTGTGCTCGCAAACCTGTAAAAGACAGACAACAAGAGCCCCCCCTCGTTATATGTCCAAACTTAATCACCTGATTTCTTCTAACACAGAGGACCATTGGCTCTACTCCAGATCTCCTGGATATCTGAGCGTCTCACCTTGTCTCCAAGGCAGAGTCCAGCCAACCTGCTGTGAAAGCTAATTTCTCTTATTTATACCTGGGATCACTTTCTTCTAATTTGCTTGCAAGCTTTGAATATAAATTACTACTTAGAGCCAAACTAGGAATTTATATTAAAAGCTTTTAATGCCCTTCAGATATGAATTGCTTATAATTGCCTCCCAGCTCCAGTTATGCTAAAAGCTGCATTTCGCTTTGTCCCAGTGCTTTGTGTTTGGATTGAAGCCCTGCTGGTTAGAAACTATGGAGCCCGCTGTGTAAGGCACCGAGAGTCTGTAGTGGATCTAAAGGTTGAGTATGTTTTGCTATTTCGAATCGCCCACACAGATATCCCATCTCTTGTAGTGTGCTCGTCCAAATTCACCGTAAAAATCTATTATTTCAATTTCTTCATCGCTTCAAACTGTCACCTTTTAAAAATTAGATGATGCTAACTGTGGTTTGTGGGAAAACCAAGAAATATGTTGACAAGACGAGAGATACAGACCAAGCTATGAGAGATATGACGTTTAAATTGGCAACCAGACTACTATAACTCGGCCCCTACGGGTTTCTGTTAGGCGTAAACAGACCAGCCTCGCCTCTATAGATGCAAACATAACCACACACAGCCATACTACAGAGGGATCAGCTGTAAATCAGTTAAATCTGCTTATCTGCCATCAGGACGGAACCGTATATAGATAAAGTGAAGCAAAAAGAGAATTCATCTATTGTGAGGGCTTTTGCACATAATTAGTCCGCTTGCTTCACACTTTTATTAATTAAGCTTCATGGGATGCAAAGGAAATTGTTTTGTGCCACTTTAATGTTTAGATCCGATCCCTATTTTAGTCCAGAAAAAGGCTTTAGGGGAAACGTCTGACTTGAGACACACTGCAGACCAAATTCTTTTTTTTTTTTTTTATCTCAAAATAACATTTTTCACATGGGAAATGTGGAGCGAAAAAACAACAAGTGTTTCACTACCAGCTGGACGCTCCAAATATGTTGTTGTTCTTTACAGAGTATCTTTGTTTATCCGGAGGCTCTCAAAGAAAGCTTAAAGCCCAGTATTTTTTTTTTTTTTCCAACCAGGATCTCATGTGTCTGTTTCTCAGAAGGCTGCAGGAAAAGAAGTTTACAGCCTTATTCTAGCGCCGAGGTGAAAATAGGGTTGATGGTTTGCTCTCTGTCTTGATGCAGGGCATCTGCACTCCTGTTAGAAATTCCTCGCTTGTCCCGCGGCTCTTTTAGGCCGAGTGGATGCGAGCGCGCGGGGGTCGCGTGTCTGCGTGAAGCGATGCACGTCACATGTGTTCAGAATTTGCCGTGTTTTCTCTGTGGATCCGGGTCACTCGGTCAGATCTATAGGAGTCGTGTGTTTACACGTTAAACACACAAACACAAAGAGAAAGAGAGGAGTGCACGTGGAGGGGAGGCCGCCGCATGGATCCAACGGCTGTTATAAATCCTCTGAAAGTGGAATTTTTTTTTTTTTGTGTGCCTAAGACAGAAGACAGTATGACCAGACGACAAGACAGAGCCAGATGGACGAACATTCCTGATGCCGTTGCCCTGTCCAGTCCCGTCTCTCCCTGTCAGAGCAGGGACAGCCGTGTCATTTTCATACCGCAGGACTCCTGGGATCTTGCCCGGAATGTCCCAGCATCCCCGTTTTTTCCTTCTCCCTCATCTTCTCAGAGTGACCATACAGTTCAGAACAGCGTTTCTTCCCCCGAAAGTTGGAAAACAAAAACGATCCATTTTTAATTTACAAAAGTAAGCAGCGGGGAGAACCATTAACGTCGTCTGTGTTAAAAATACAAAACAAAGAGATGAAGGACTTTGGAACATTGTCAGTCACGTACACATTTCTTCAATCATTTTAATTTCTTTGCGCAAAACAATCGTAACAATGTAATAAAACGCAAAAAGTCAGAAAAACATGGACGATACAATTGTGTGCCCATCTCAAACCCCTCCCCCCCTCGACCAGACCACCATGTGACTGACAGAGTAGGACTACCTTTGACATCTATGGGCATACACCCAAGATATCTTGTGAGAGAGCTTCTACTCCGACCTTTAAGAACGGTGTAACTGTAGTTTTAAAATGTTGCATCCTACACGCATCATGTGGCGGTTCAGTTGGATATATTTGGAGTTTGATGTTTGATGAAGACTTTGTCACTTTACTCTGCTGCTGGATTTTTAACTGAAACTCCTTGGGACCCAAAGTTTGACATTCTCATTTCCTCAGAGGCAGAAATAGCTTCACTGTATTTGTTCATTTCAATTGTGTTAAAGGTTTTGTAAAGCACCAATAAATGTCATCCCAAGCCTCTTGAAAACCAACGAAAAAAATCCTAGTAATATTTGGAAAAATAGTCATTCTATGTAGACAGATTCAAAGTCAGTTTCATACATTTCTAGTCATAAAACAATGCAGTCAGGATCAGTTTTTAAATCCCAATCAGTAAAATGTTTTATTCATTTTTCATGCATGGCAATTGTCATAATAATATAAAAAGATATAAAAATGGCTACACAAGTCAGAAACACATTGACGATACAATTGTGCCCCATTCTCAAATGGAAATAATTGCATTGAGTCCAGTTCAGCAATCCCCATGTTGCAGCAATCTCCCCCTTTGAAAAACTCAAGCCTATTTGATGGCTCCATCACGCACTGCACCCTACTAAAATAACCATATTTCTGTAAATGAACGTTAAGTAGAGATCATATAAATAACTCATGATATATTATTTTGTATTTAATACTGTGATCATGTCAGACTAAAGATCGTACTTGTTGGTCTATCCAAGTGACTTGTTGGTGATTATTAACTCTTAAGTACAATTCAGTGTTTCTGTTTAAGTCGGTAAAGCTGCCGAAGCAACTTTTCCGATTCCAGGAAAGGACAAGCTGTCACATTTTCACAGCTTTTTTTTTTTTTAAACGTTTCTGCGAACAACAAGAAGCCCAGTTTATCTCTAAAAACTCAGTGCATGTCTGGACTTGAAGACTTCAGTTTTGTTTTTTAACAGCATAAATAAAGGCTCCAGATTTATCGGCACTAAAAATAGAACAACGGCCTTATCATTGCTCTCCGAGATGTTAAAAAGTTTAGTGTTGTGTCGACAAACCGGCTCCTCTGTCTGTATGTTTATTGAAAACACACCTGACAGCTTCGGTGAGATGTTATCAGTTTCCTCCAAAGAGATTATGTCTGATGCCGTTTCCCTCGCCCTCCACCGTCTGTCTGTCGGGGTCTGACAGACGATGGAGATTTGGGGGTTATGCGATACAGCTGCGGGGCGAGGAGACCAGTAGTTTCCTCTCCAATGCAGGAAATCCCCTTACTTCTGCCTGGCCGCTCTGTTGTGGCTGCATGTCTGTGTGTACATTTCTGAGGTACAAACTCTGTGTGCTTGTGCCAGAGTTGGTTTTATTCATGAGGTTGTGTGTGTGTGTGTGTGTGTGTGTGTGTGTGTGTTTGTGTGTGCGGACGGGGGGGGCAACAGACCAACGGTCCAACTGACCACAGTCCCAGGAGTCTCGCATAGGGAAAGTTAAAACAAACAGTGCCTTTTTCTCAGGATGCTCTCAGACACCATTATTGGCTGTCCCATGTGGGAGTTTGATTTTTTTTTTTTTTCATTGCCACCAACCCCCCCATCTCTCTAAATCTGTGTTTCTCTTTAAGGAAGTTTGGCCCCTGAACCCTGACCCCTTTGGGAGAGCAGAAAAGCTAATCTAATGGGGACCTGGCAAGAGGCTAGGTTCCAGTGAGGAATGTCTTGATTTGGGCCACATTTCTATCTCCATTACTGTCCTTTTCTGACTGGTTTATAGGCCTTTTAGCCCGTTTTAGGACACGATGGAGTAAAACCTTTTGTCATCCTATTGAATAATGGGATTTCATCTTTTGTTATACGACAATCCCCATTAGGGCTGTGCAATAATTTAAATGTTTTATTTCAATCTTAATTTCCACCTCACGTTATCACAAAGATGAAATAATCCACACAAAAAAAACAAAATTTTTCTGACTATCTTTCCATATTCCGTTTCCACAGTGACTTCCACATTAAACGGGAATCTGCTTTAAAACACAGAACATCTGATGAATTTGGGTTAGCATAAGGAACCACACATCGGGAACGTCGCAGAGCATCAGTTAGCTGATGAGACGTTAGCATCAGCTAGCATCAGCTGGTACCTTTGACATTAGATGTGCCGTGCTTAAGTGCACCGAGACTGGTGTAGTTTTATCAAAAATGCATTCAGGTTTCCTGTTTTCAGCTGAAATCTTCTGCTAGTGTAGCCCATCTGCTCCAAGGTTGCGTGATACACATGCAAATACCTTGGCTGTTATACCATCTACTTCCTATTCCTATACCATCTATTTCCTTCTGCCATCTCAAAGCAATCTGTCCATTCTTCTCTGACCTCAACAAGCTGTTTTCCTCTGCTCAACCGCTGCTAACTGGACATTGCTACGTGCTCCAAAACCCGAGAGAGTATTTTAAAGTTTGTGAAACCAACGGAGAGGCACATTAGGTACCAACAACCATGTGACGTTCAAAGTTACTTAAATCCCCTTTTTTCCCCCCCATTGTGAATATTGAGCCGGTTGTCTTCACCACTTGCATTGAGCTGCTGCCATGCGCTGGGCTGATCCTCTGTTTGCGTTAAAGCATAATTCTGCAGGTGTACGTAATTGTAAAGGCGTGCTGAGTGTATTTGTAAAACATCTGATAACACTGTGCATTGTAACTCAAACATCTATGGGGGAAAACGGATTATATCAGGAAACAACGTAGCAACCTATTGAGTTCTGTCATGAAATAACTGCACTGTCTTTTCAAAACCAGTAATTAAACAGAATATTAACAATAATATGACTAGTAATGATTTTTCAACTCTAATCGAGGAGCAGCCCTAGCTGTATACTTAGATTAAAGAGTCCGTTTCTCCGTAGTCCAACTCCTCAACCCAGATACATTTATGGCTGACCCGTTGGTCATGATCCATTAGATGTTGACCTTGACTTGGCTCTTGGCAACGCATCCCTCTGGGGGCGACCCGTGGTTAATGTCTCCATCTCCTGGGATCGGTCGTAAGGAGCTCAGCGGTTGGTAACAGGCGGGTTGCTTTGCCAGCAGGAGGCTGAGGGCTGGGCCCTGCCGTTTGGCCTGATCTCTAATTAGCGCTGGCTTGTCAGTTGTTCAGGGTGGATCTGTCTGGGAAATTGTAGCCTTGCACTCGCAGACAGTCGGTATTCATAAACCGGAGCTGGGAACCACACAGCAGAGCAGCTGAATGGACGGGGATTGTCGTTTCGTCTCAGTCTGTCTGCGCTCGTGTAACTTTGACTCGTCGCTGCCCGTTTGATGCTTCTTAGGCTCGAGTGGCTTATTTAGGGCTCAGGGTGTGTTTGTGTGCATTTCGCCGAGCACCATTAGTGGCGGCGCTGCTGCTGCAGCAGTGAAGTGGTTAACAGTCTCCAGGGAGGCTCAGGTTACCAGCGGCAGGGCAGGTCCTCCGCTCGCAGCGCAGCGCAGCGCTCGGCGCAGACAGAGACAAACAGCGCCCGGGGGATGAAACAGCGGCGCAGCAAGTGACAAAGAAGCTCGGTCCAGGAACTCCGCCAGCACAAGAGAGGGAGCGAGAGACACTGAAGGAGCTCAGCTAAAGAGAGAGAGAGGGAGAGAGGCGAGGAGGAGAGATTTATTTCTGTGAACCCTTTCAAAAGCATGGAACCATGAAGCTCTCTGTCCAGCTTGGCGTTTTCGCACAGCGACCCGGTTCCCACAGCAACACGGGCACCCTGACCAGGTAGAGACAAAGTGGTGCATGTGTGCAAGTAGGCAAAGGAAGCTTAAAATAATGTCGGCTTTTATGTCCTAATTGATCTTTTGATCATCGTTGCTTAATTTGATAGAGACGTCCTGAAATGGTCCAGTGTTTTCTCGCCCAGCTGTCCATGTTTATTCTCTCTGAGTGGCGTGTGTGTGGGAATCCCCCCCCTGTGGCCGTGTGGATGAGTTGAACCAGTTCTGGTCGCTCTGATCTCTCATCACCCCTCAGCTCTTTCCTCTCCACGGATGCTACCAGCTCTCTGAGCCTCGTCTGCGCTAAGCTCCTGTTTGATTTATTCACCTGGTAAATCCAGGAGCAAGTCGGGTCACCTCCCATCAGATGCTTGGCCCGATGACTGTCAAGAACCAGGTGATCGTTCGGTTTTGGCGGTTTTCTGAATCTGGGAATTCTGCCATTGAAAATGTCTGTTTTTGTTTAGTTTCTTACTTTGCAGCCATAATTATGATGTGAGCTTGCTCCTCGGTGGGAAACTTCTGGCCGTGCAGTCAACTACGGAGCAACACTGCTTTGTCTTTGTATAAACCAAAGCAGTGTCTGTTTAGCTTCTGTACAAAGATCAAACCAGCCGGCTGAATGATTAGAAACCAGAGGAAATTAGTAATTGAGAAGTGAACCATGAAGCCAGCAAGCACTCTTGGTCATATGTTTGCATCTTCTTCAAATATTTCCTAAATTTACAAAGTTTCAAACATGGTATTTCTGCCACGAGTAAAGACAATATGCAGTTTTTATTCTGGGAGTATTGGTGGTGAGTTTATTATTAACTCTAAAATATCTGGGTTAATGAGTAAATATTTTTCTCTGTCAAACCTGGTTAACTTAAAGCTTCTGATGTGCTGAATAGATGGTTTTGAACGGCACATCATCTCATTAATGATTTGTCCTTCTTGCCATGAAATAATACAGACCAATCATGGTTCTATTAATTACTTTAATTGTTTGCTTAGCAAAATATTGGCTGTTCCCCATTCCTGTTCTTACATCCAAACACGGACCAAAGCCTTCCTCCTGACTCACTAGCAGAACATTAAAAAACAATTATTTGGCATCAAAACCTGTTACCTGGCTTATTGCCACACATTTTCAAACACAAAAGTGACACCTAGTGGCTAAATTGGAGTTTTACATGAAACTTAAAAAAAAAAAATGGTTCCTACTAACCATTTATGACAATAATCATTACCAGTTGACATTCAAATAAAATTGATCCTAAATTAACGAGAATGTTTGGAAGATCTTCAAAATAAAATGTGTAACGATGTTTATTTTCCTACCGTCAGTTATGACTGTTCTTTTTTGTAATTGGTCTTTTTTAAACCAGAAGTATCTATGTTTGAACAAGATGTTGAAACTACAGAGTAAAACCCAACAAGCACTGTGTCTGTTTGTGTGAGATTTAATATATTTGATCAGGGAAATTATTTTAGAGTTGGAGTTAGCTCGTTATTATAGAGGAGGACTTTCAGTGTCTTTTCCATTAACTACAATGTATACAGGCAGATCCATGCAAGTTTTTACTTTAACGAGTAAATGCTGGCAGTAATAGAACAGAAAGATGGAAGTAATACATTTAAAGGCTAAGCAATATTTGGAAGACACATTACAACATTCCTGCTGCTTTCTGATCTTGGTAACTAAGATTCAAATCAGATGTGGGCATAAAAAAACTGTGAAAGTCTATCCAAGTGACCAAAATATGTCTGACAAGCAGAGTACTGATGAAATTTGTTACCCTACAAAATATTGCCTGTAAGGAGTCCTTTAGGATTTTGACATGGCATAGATTGATAGTTTCATAGCGATTATGATTCAAAGTAGTTTGCAACTCTTGTGGATTTGAATCAGAGAATAAAGGGATTCCCAGGCTGTCCAAATTGATGCATCAAAGCATGAATTTTCTAATATTTTTCTATTTTTTTTTATTAAAATGAAAACTGATTTTATAAAACATTGTGTTTTGCGATGCGTTTACAAGCTGGAAGATATGAGGGAGTTTTTGATTTTTATGCATTCAATAAAAAGAGGAAGAAAAACACGTTTTTGAACATCTGCTCTCCTACTCATCTGTCAGGACCAGTCAAGGGAGAACTGACTGATTGATTAGTGCTAAAATAATGTTAAGAGACAAAAAAAAAAAAAAAAAAGCTGCAACAATGTGACAGTGTAAGTGATTTAAAGACTTAATCCTGAAGAATGCAGCTAGCACTAGATATCTCAGCTTTTCAAACTAATACTTCAAATGTACGCGGCATTTCCATTGGTCACTCATTTATTCACTCATCTTGATTTTACTATATTAAAGAATCTGATTTAAGTTGTATTAAACATTGCACATGTTGGTAAAATCGGCTTGATTGGGATACAAGTGTAAATGGGAAACAGGGTTTTCTACCAGTTAATGAACGCTCCCCTAGAGAAGATTGAAATGCATTTTATCTTTTTAGCTCTGGAGAAAGCGTGTGTGCTCGCCTGTGTTTGTGTGCCGTCCGCTGCAGCCAACCCTGCACTGGCTGTCACCATCAGCCTCCCTCTGCTCCTTTCAGAGCCATGTTTGCCAACTGGCTGGGCTTCCTGTCCCCCACAGACTGCAAGCGGATGCGAGCGCACACACCGGCAGACACACACACAGACATATTTACAGATATCCTTAACTCCTGGCACGTTTGCTCTGTTCATATGGTTCTATTTGAACAGCTCAGACACACAAGCCCACCATGATGTCCCGCCTCCAACGGACCTTTGTCTGTTTGATAGACAGCCCCATTCAGACGTGTGGGTGTGTGTGTGTATACCCAAGATAAAATTGGTTTAATGAGAAAAAACAGTAGAAACACCAGGCAGTCCCCAGATTTTTCTTTTTAGTTGTTTTGTGCTGATATTAACATTTTACTTTTTTCCTGTTCATGTAAAGTCATATATATTTGATTCAGATACATTTATCCTTGATGTTTTTTTTTTAAGAATTAAAAAAATCTAACTTTAATCGCCTCTGTAACTGACAGGAGATATGAAAGACAAGAAGATGGACATAAAGTCGTTTTTATCTCGTCACACTACTGCAATGCAGGATTATATTCATACTCGTTATTTTGTCTCTTTGTTCGGCTCACGGTCTGAGTGGATTTACGATCAGTCTCAGCAAATCCTAAACCAGAGTCTCTAGTTTTCCTCATTCCCAGAAACGTATTGCTTAGGTGGACTAAAAAGATCCTCCGTGTCTCCTCTCCATGTGCTCGTGCAGCTGGGATGACAGCAGCTCGGTGAGCAGTGGCATCAGTGACAACATCGACACAGATGACATCAACACCAGTTCCTCCATCTCGTCCTACGCCAACACACCCGCAGCACAGCGCAAAGGCCTCAGCACAAAGGTAATTACAAAAAAAAAAAACTCACACAGATTTAAATCTCTACGCCTCCTGCAGTAAACTCCAACTGAATCCTCCGCTTCAGAGTCGGCGAAGCTCAAAAATAAGTTTTATATTTAATCAGGAAGGATCCAGAAATATAATTTTTTTATAGCATTATTCAGACAAACAACCCAGATGGAAGTTTTGTTTTCATGCCCCCTGATGAAACGGCAGTGCTGCACTACATCAGTTTTCAGAGACCCGTGTGGTCGACTGTACATAAAGTGTGACATCAAGGCGAATTTCTAATTTGGCTCTGGATGAATTTGGCATTACCAAATGAACTGTGCACCAGTACACAGTCCGTTTTGTCGCACATGTAGTTAAACCCTTGCCTAGCACAGTATTATCATGAACTTTGAAGCTAAACCATTGCATATATACTCAAGTCGTGTAAAGTTTAATTAAACTTGAAGATATGATCAGAATTTTCTGTTTGTGATGAATCGTTTTTTGTTTGACCTTCCAATAAAGATTTTAGGATATTTCCTTTTGTCTTTTAAGACATGTAATATAGGTTTATGTGGAATTTGCATAATTCCCCATTTAGAAAATCCAACACGGGTTTTCTAAAATTATAAAACATGTACAAAATGATCAAAGACTTATTACTTAGCTGGTCTTAGCATCATCTATCACCATTTAACATAGATGGTTACCTTAACATGACCTAACCCTAACATCTTCAGACTCAGCATGTCCCATAACAGAGAACAGAGAATCAAAACCAACTTTATTCGCCAAGTTTGAGGGTACAAACAAGGAATTTGATTTTGGATTCCAACATTGACAAAAAAACAACAGGCAAACAAGTAACAGTAAGCAAAGCAGCAGCTACAGTCTAACAGAAAATACATTATTCAGGGAAAAAGGGTAAAAACAGAAGCAGTAGATACAAGAGAGTGTTTTTATAGCTAAAAATGAGAAACTGTGCTCTGTGCTGCCTTCCTGTTAACTGCTAAAACTCTTGCCCTCCTTTACCTTCTTCCAACCAGAATGAGCCACACAGCCTGTCCTGAAATAGAAATCACAGTTTTATCTGAAATAGTTTCTCAGATCTGACTCTGAACAGTCCTCTACTCTCTGCAACCACGTCCGCACCAGTGCTGCTGTTGGTCAAAGCCAAATCAGCTCTAAGTAGCTTTCTGATAGTGGATCATATTTATTGGATTCACAAACCACCGTGTTTTAATTAAATACTATGAGTAGATCACAAAAAAAAAAAAAAAATGTATTCATTGCTTGTCAAAGCAGAGACGAAACTTCCCTCTGGCGGCTCTGAAGTAACAGGGTTGGGCTGAAACATCCTGAAACAAAGGGCTCTCGTTCATTAGGGCATGTGGCAACCAAAACTACAAAGATCTGAAATTAGAGACGAGGCGAAACCTCCAGCAGCATCTCTGGTGCCCTTAATCATCCTGACAGCGCTCTGCATCAGACTGAGGACCAGAAACATATCTGGGTGAAAACCTTTGGCATGCTGTACAGTTCCTAATGCTGTGGTGAAACACAAGCTTTCTAAGGTTTAACAATCATCTTCTGTTACTTTTTTTTTTGTTGCATCCTTAAATGTATTAAAACAAATTGTTCTAAGCCTGTGTGTCAGTGTTTGCTAAGCTTGCGTTGAGTCATAAAAATGTCAGCAGGCTCTTGTGTAAACTGTACAGACGGTACATCTGGACTGATCTGAAGCCATCCAGCGTGTGACGGCTGTTAATTATTGCTGCAGAGGTCAAGCTGCTGACTGAAAAACAAAGGAAGGTACAAAGAGGGTCTTTCTCTCAGGGCAGCTGTGTGACAGAGCGCAGGTAATGAAGTCTGCTTCATCTGTCCTCAGGCAGGCCCACATCAGCTGGACCCTGTTTTTTACGGTCTCAGAGCAGTTCAGCGTGCAGCTTTTTAAACGTGTCGCCTGGACAACTGCAGCGCTGTCTCCACAACACCTACGGCCATTTATTTGCTTACAGGGACCAGCCGATTTAAGCAAATCTGCTGTTGCAAAATGTTAATTAACCACACCTCTGAAATCCTTTTGTGTTCCTGCTGGTTTCCGGTAAAAAGGTCATTTTCAGTTCAGTAATCAGCAGTCAATATCTGCAGATCTGCTTTTTGTCAGACATGACTCTGGGCCTGCCCTGACATGAAAATGTAGTCCTCAGATTTCAAATTACTAGAACTTTCACGGCCCGAGCGCTGATGTGATCAGGCTTTTCTGCCGGTCTGATTATTCAGCACGATAGCTTAAGCGTCAAACGGAGTACTTTTCTGAGCCTCGGGGCTAACTCTTCTCCTCGCCTGTTCCCAGCCTGTGACGGATGCAGAGAAGCACTCTGCCTCCACAGCCGTTCACCAAGCCTGGGCCGGAGACGAGGCGAAGAGGCCAGAGGGCGGGCCGGACGCCGGCGGCAGGATGGATGCTGGGTCCAAGTGGAGTCGCAGAAACTGCGACGCCTCCGACGAGTCCGACAAGGGCTGCTCGGGGAGGAAGACGACCTCCGTGTCCAACACCGGCTCCTGGAGAAGAGGCATGACCACTCAGGTGGGGATAACGTCACCCCGGACAAAAAGCACCAGCAGCTCAGGCTCCACAGTGTCAGTCGGCCTGAAGAGCCACAGTTCAGGTAATTGGAGAATATATGGTGATTAAATTTGTCAATTTATCTCTATTTTTTTGTTTGTTGTTGCTTCTGTGGTTAAATGCAGATAATCCCTGCAGAATTTGACAAATTCGACACGTTCAAGATATTCGAGATTTATGATTTGTTTTGTCGAAGTTTTGTCAAGATGTTGATTTCTTTTTACCTTTTGTGATTGTACAACTACAACCCTCAGTGTAATTTATTGGGATTACGTATGTTACAGATTACACAATTAGATACAGAAGAAAGCAGCAGACATGTTATGATATCAAGGGAAAATGACGGATGGTTTTAAACGTTTCTGTGTAGAACCTCCTCTAGATCACATCTAGAGACACCAGACGCTGCTGCGTCTTCACAAAACTGATCAAACTCAGTCAGATTAAGGCAAGGCAAATTTATTTGTATAGCACATTTCAGTACAGAGACAATGCAATGTGCTTTACATGATTTTAGGAAAATAAAACAGAATAAAAGCAAGTTGGAATAAAACGTAGAAACAAAATAAAAGATGGGGAAATAGAAATTAAAAGCAAATATTAAAATCAGTTGGACTACAAAGTTGAACTAATGATGTTTCAGTCTTGTCATGCTTTTACGCCCACACTTTTCAGCATGAAATCAAACTTTCCACCCTGGAAACTTTGCCGTTGACCCATTATAAGGACTTCTCTGCTTCCAGACCCTCTTTTTTTTATTCTTTATTTTTAAATGAAAATGAAAGTTTTCACACTTATTGGCCATTTGGGTATAATAAGAGAGAATTCAAATCTACCACGTCTAGACGTCAGATGCTTTAATCACACCTGCGGCTTACATCCAGCACCGAATGCTGGACAGCCTCATGTCCCCCTGACAAGAGGTCTTCTGTTTCATCAGCCCCCTGCTCCCAGCAAGAGGGCTCATATTTTAAATGAAAAATGTAATTTAATTTAATGTGATCTGCATGTTTAATCCAATCGTTTATGCATGTCATGCTTTCGGGGCCACACTTTTCAGCATGAAATCAAAATGAAGAAGCATCTCTGAACATTAACTTTGAAGTCATGCCACAGATTCCCAGCCACTGGCTTGACATTTCTAACGAGTGACTATTATTTTATGGAAACCATTTTCTTTCAGTTCTAGCTGTATATTTAGTAGGGCTGTAACGGTGCCGGAAGTATCTGGTTCAGTAAGAACTTGTGCCGAACGATTGCATGCAAACAACCTTCTGTTGAAGGTTTCTGTGCCGAACTGCAAAAGGCGCAAGGCAACGTTATGTAACGCGGCTTTTTTAAAGGTGACACCAAAGCAAAACAGAGAGGACTCCCAGCTATCGCCAAACTCTGCTATCAGGGATGGAGGAAGGTGGACCGAACACAACCTTACATCAGCCTTTTTCAGCAGCTGGAAGATGCCCGCAGCAGCATCATTACTCACCTGAAACACCTGAAGCTGAATGTACAGATCACAGATAGTGGAGGAAGACAAAACCGATGTCCGGATCCGTTTCACTGTTTTAACAGCTGTGCGTGCTGCGTTCAGGCCACTGAGCTATATTATACACTGGAGTGCTGATTTTGCCGAAAAACTGAAGTCACTGGCCGCCATCTTGCTACTCCCTACTCTCACAGAAATCCCCAGATTTGGTTGCACAACAGCAATTTCAAGTGTAAAAACGTCTGAAATTACTTAAGTGGATGCAACATTCCAGCACTGGACAAGTGACAGAAATAACGAATGGACTATTAAATTTTAAGAAACTATTTTTGTAATTTTTCAGTTACTTGTAATATTTTAGTATTCTGTAACGGGTGTGTTTCTGAAAGTAAGTATTGGGTTGCAGTATGATTGTGCCAGTCTAAATGCATTGCAAACATGTTCTGTTGTTTTTTTATTTTTGAAACGAAAAATATTATCTAAATGCATTTCCACATGACTTTCTCAGAGTTGATTGATATTTTTAGAACATAACATAAAAGTATATGGCATTTGACATTTTAAAAGTCTTAATCCCCCCCTGAACATTAGAAAATCCTTGTTGTTCTATGCTGTAGCGCACATATTCCTTAGTTACTGGGGGAAAATAGGGAGTACCAAGATGGCGGCTGGTGTCTTCAAAGCGACTCGTTCTAACAGCCGGTGATTCAGGCACAGCTGGTAAAATGGGTGGTTGAAACATCTAAATAACTCTAAAGTTATTTAGAGTCTTATTAGAAACAATAACAGCTACTTTGTTCATTAGAGATGTCCACCCTTATCTGCACTCAGTTCCATATTTTACACTTTTTAAGTAATAAAATCCGATTAATTAATTGCCTACTACTAACCCAAGTAAAAAATAAATAAAAAATATTTAAATTTTTACTGTTTTTGATTGAAGTGTACCAACACTGTATTGAACCGTGACTTTAAAACCATGTTCTGAACCGTGGCGTTCCGAGCGGTCATCAAGGTTGAAGGTGAACCTCACCCCCAGTCTTCTGCAGTTTCCAGCAGGTTCTCATGTTTTTAGCTTCAGCTGCCTTCCTAACATCTGTGGCCAGTTTCCCTGTCCCTGCTGAAGAGAAGTCTCCCTGCAGCATGAAGCTGCCACCACCATGTTTCACCATGGGGTTGTTTTTTTACGGGTGGTTTTCAACCGATCCTTTTATCTAAACTTTGGATCCCTGCTGCTTCTCACCAATTGCTGTGTGTCGCATAAAATCCCAATAAATTACAATCTATGTATAATGTAATGTAACGCGGTGTGAAAAGCTCCTGCCGGTAGCAGAAGTGTGAAACTCTCTGTGTGTCCTGCAGGTAAAACCGACGATGTGAAGGTGTCAGAGAAAGGACGTCTCTCCCCTCGCTCTAACGGCCTTCAGCGCTCGCCGTCAGACGCGGGGCGCAGCAGCGGCGACGAGGCCAAAAAGCAGTCGGCCCCCAGCAGCCGCACGACGTCCGCCGCCGCAAACCCCCTCACGCACACCCTCTCGGACCCGCAGTCCCACGCGCACATGCTGTCCGCCCGCACCCCGACCAGCACCTTCGGCTTCAAGAAGCAAGGCTCCGGCATGGTGACCATGGTGACGGCGAGCGGCGCCACCATCACCAGCGGATCGGCCACCTTGGGGAAGATGCCTAAATCCGGGGCGCGCTCTCTGTCGGGAGGCTTGAAATGCGGCGGGCAGGACGGCGGCGGCGGCGGCTCTGCGTTGGGTCACCACGACGACGGCTTCCTCCCCATGAGCGCCCGCTCCACCCTGCAGTACCGCAGCCTGCCGAGGCCGAGTCGCTCGGGGGCGGCCGCCCGCAACGGCAACCGCTCGTCCACCAGCAGCATCGAGGCCGCCGTGCTCTCCGTCACGTCCCACGGCAAGAACGCCTTCGCCGCCGCCAAGGCCAACAACGCGGCCGGCCTGCTGGCCAATCAGACGGACCGGGAGAAGGGCGTCTCTGAGGTGGACAACCTAAGGAGCGGAGGCGGCGGAGGAGGAGGAGGAGGGCCGACGGGACGGCAGCAGGTTTCCTCACCCACACTGCGCAGGTGAAGACGCACGCACGCACGCTTGCACGTCTTTGCAGGAGTCCTCCAGACGCGCTGACTGCTGCTGGCTGATGAGCCACCCCGAGTGGGGCCCTCCTGTATGGGCTTGACTTCGCCCTCATAGTGTACACACACTCAAAAAACCCCTTAATCATGCAGTCACAGTACATGGTGAGCAGTGAGTAAGGGTTCACACGTGTGGGCCTGTTCTGCACACACACACACACACACACACACACACACACACACACACACTATTTGAGGTTAAATGAGGCCATTGTGAATGGAGGCCTTGAGCTGAGCTGATCAGCTGCCAAGCCTCAGCCTTGGCGGTGCGGTGGGAGGGGGGGAACGGGGAGGGTGTGGTGCTCTGTAATGGAAGCCGAGCCTTACTTCAGCACTCTGCCCTCATTAATGTGAGGCAGCGATAACTCTTCAAAGAGGACGTCCTGCTATTATCCCCCCCCCCCACCGCGGCTTCAGTCATCACAGCCCGCCGATTAAGCGTAACCCAGGAACAAGGAGAGCGCTGTGGGTCTGTTCCTGTGTCGGCCTTTTCTCAGGTTCAAGCGCTGCTTCCCTGGTGACGGGATATAAGCCTATGAAGACTTATGTTTCACTGTTTTTTATGTGTAAAAGTAGAAACTCTAAGCAGGTTCCTCCTCTGTTGGCATCGCTCCCTCGTGGCTCTTTGCAGGGGATGACTTAACCAGCTGATGCACATAATGTGAACACTTGATTTAATTTTTCCACAAATAAGTGTCTTAATCTTAGACGTTTTTGACAATACTGCATCCGCAGCTGAAATCTTTGCTTTATTATTGATATACTTTCAGGTTATTTGGTGGTAAGGCCAGTAAACAAGCTCCAGTTACCACCGCTGAAAACCTGAAGAACTCCACCATCATCTCCAATCCCCACGCCACCATGAACCATGTCCCTACGGTGCTGGAGTCCCCTGACGGCGTGCTGGGAGGCGGGGAGAGTGAGACCAGCAGCCCCCTGTTTGGAGGCAGGGCGCTGGGGTCAGGAACCGGGACTCTGGGCAGTGAGCAGGTGAGCCGCACCAACTGTCAGCAAGTCCCACATAATAAATGTAACAGCGCTTTCTGAGATGTATTTCTTGTTAATCCCTGACTTCAATTAAATTAAATTAAAATTTATTTATATAGCGCCAATTCATGAAACATGTCATCTCAAGGCACTTTACAAAGTCAAGTTCAATCATATTATACAGATTGGTCAGAAATGTCCTATATAGGGGAACCAGTTGATTGCATCAAAGTCCCGACAAGCAGCATTCACTCCTGGAGAAGCGTAGAGCCACATGGAGAGTCGTCTGCATTGTCCATGGCTTTGCAGCAATCCCTCATACTGAGCAAGCATGAAGTGACAGTGGAAAGAAAAACTCCCCTTTAACAGGGAGGAGAACCTCCAGCAGAACCAGAACCAGGCTCAGTGTGAACGGTCATCTGCCTCGACCGACAGATTACAGATTACAGAAGACAGAGCAGAGACACAACAAGAGAGACAAAAAAGCACAGAAGCACACATTGATCCAGTAATCTGTTCTATATTAGATGGTAGTAGCGGGTGAGCCGTCTTCTCTGGATGATGTCACAGTTAACAGAACGCCAGACCAGGTGTTCCTACTATGAAGATAAAAGAGAGAGAGCAAAGAGTTAAAAGCTGAAATGACAACACATAATGCATAATTGAAGAACAGTAGAACTCTATAGAGTGAGAAAATTAGATCCTGATGTCCTCCAGTAACCTAAGCCTATAGCAGGATAACTATAGAGATAGCTCAGAGTAACATGAGCCACTCTGACTATAAGCTTTGTCAAAAAGGAAAGTTTTAAGCCTAGTCTTAGAAGTAGACGGGGTGTCTGCCTCACGGACCAAAACTGGGAGTTGGCTCCACAGGAGAGGAGCCTGATCATCAACTGTTTCCCTTTGGTATGAGTGTGACATAACACCCAGATAAATGTAATTCAGTCGCTTTTAAAGATGACAGGAAATGCCAGCAAGGCAGAATCCTCATCAGTCAGGAAATAGTTCTATAAAATACTTTGTTAGCTAAACCTGCTCATGTCTAGAGTCAGAGGGATAATTATGATTTAGAAGCTGCCTTTAAGAACTTATTACTGACGTTATCTGAGCATAGAGTTCCTCAGGGCTCACTTTTAGGACGTTTCTATTTCCCATTTATATTATTATTCACATTAAAATATGTCTCAAGCAAAAGGGAATCTTTATGCAGATGACATCCTCCTTTTTTTTAGTTGCCCTTACTATGAGGCAGGCTGCTGAGGAGCTTCACACTGCCTTTCAGTAGAATCAAGCATCAATATGTTTTAAAGTTAGTCATGAAAGTTAATACAGCTGAAATATTGTGGTCTTCTCTGATAACGTTCCTCCTACTTGAATTAAATCCTTCATACTTTCAATCTCTTCCTAAAAATCCTCTACCAAATCTTCTGGAAAGATTTCACATTTAAGTGATCAGACTTTTGGATCAGCTGCTACCCATCTAGTTACAGGTCTAAAAGCAACAATCAGCTTTAGATTAAGATTTAACATTGTTTTTGTCCTTAGTTTAGACAAGATTTGTGAGTGTGTGTTTATAGAGCGACTTAGAGGATTATTCCCACCTCACCTCTCTAATAGCACGGCTTCTCTGGCCAACCCGGGTTCAGGTAAAGCACGGATGAGCCGAGCAGACGCCCGTTTGACAAACTGGAGATGCTAAACCTTTTTCACTCACATGATTCACGTGTCTGGTCCGACTAGCTGCGAGTCACACCGCGACACGCGGGTTATTGTTTGTCACAAAGAGCAGCCGTGTCTTCGCCAACAGCGGACGGCTCAAAAGTTTATTAAATTATTTCAGATTCGATTTCCTCTGGAATGAAAGTGGACAATACGAGTACATATGTCAACGCTGCAACTGAAATTTGATTTGAATAATGATTTTTAAATGGTCCTATCAATATCATAGAGACGTCGCATCTTTTCAAAGAAAAGACTGCACTGAAAAAACGACACTAAAAATAAGTAGAATTTTCTTAAACTGAGTGCATTTGTCCTTAATTTGAGCAGGCAAATAAGATGATTTGCCAATGGAATAAGATTTTTTGCACTTAATATAGGAACAACTCATCTCCGTCATCTTATTTCAAGTGCAGTTTATCTAATTATCTTATTTTAGGGATCAAAATACTCGTTCCATTGGCAGATCATCTTATTTGCGTGCTCAACTCAAGGACAAATGCACTAAGTTCAAGAAAATGTGACAAATTTTTAGTTCCGTTTTTGCAGTGTGAAACCATAAGATGACAATGCAGCCACTGGCGTGTAGATGGAAGGTCTTCTTCAGGACGTTTGGTCAGTTTCTTTATTAAAGAGGCTTTAACCTCGTCGTGTTTTACAGGCCTCCAGCCCGGGATCCATCTATTCGTCAACCGGCCCCTCCAACAGCCTGACATGGGGAACCACCTTCAGCGGCTCCTCTGTCCCGAGCAGGGAGGGCACTCTGGGCGGACACGGCGGGGCGGGCAGCGTGGGCTTTCCCTCCGTCAGCAGCATGCACACCAGCAGCGAGTCCATCGACATGAGCCTGAGCAGCGCCGGAGGAGGCGGCGGAGGACACGGGACCCACAGGGAGGACACGCTGTCCGCTCTGGGCCGCGCCGGCAGCGTCAAGACCGGCATGTCTGAGAGGTGAGGACGCAAATGACGAGTTCATGAACGGACATTTTGATGCTGAAATGAAAGCGGCGTTTGAAGTTTCACAGTTAAAACGTAATTAAATTATCTTCTAAATAATGCGTTGTCTGTGATTCTGGTTCTGCTTTGTCATGCTGGGACAATAATGTAGGGCGGTAAATCCCCTTTTCAAGCTAAATCTTGCTCAAACTAAATCAGTTGTAGCAAAGCCTGCGGGTGCTTTTTTTTTCTACACAATAAAACCTATTGAGGTATTGTGAAGAACTTTGGCGAAGATAAAGCTCATGTATAAATGTCATAAAACACGACTTTTTAATTGCACCTCTGCTCTGCTTTTCAAACACAGTTCCTTGCAAAAATATTGACCTCTCCTTATTGTCAAAATCACAAACCTATGTGCTTTTTGTGAGGATTTTATGTGACACAATTTTAAAAACTGGGTGCATTTGTATTCGGCCCTATGTAACCCAGGACCTCATAATAAAACCCAGTGAGAGTAAATGTTTGTGTAACTTAATTGAATTTGAGTGCGGCACAGATGCAAACCTAACAATGCATAAAAACCTAAACTAAAAGGCAGGGGATGGAGATGATTGATTGGAGAAGTAGCCAACAGGTCCTTGGTAATTGTGGATGAGTTGCAGAAACTCACAGCTCAGGTTGGCGCGTTAGTTGTGCTTCTAGGTATCCGTCTGTCACATAAAATCCCAATAAAAAAAAAAAAACTAAAAGTTGTCAAATGTCAAATGACAACATTTTCAAGGGACATAAATACATCTGTAAGCCACTTTAGTCATAACACATGGTAACGGTCAGATTCTTAGATGTTAATTGGTTGTCAGATTAAAGGAAGGCAGGAAAGCTCTAATGCTGTTTATAATAATAGAAACCTGAGATGATTTTCTTTTTTTTAATTCCTATATTGACCATTTGTACAAAGCAGCCATGATGATGAAGTTTGCCATTCAGTGTGCAACCCAAGCAGAGAAACAAAACCTTTTGGCTTCCTCAGTTTGTTTTTTTCATGCAGAAATCGTGATCACTGTAGCGGATTCCTTCCTCACAGGATGACTGTGTAACGTGACCAGAGCGTCTCAGTGGAAACGTTGTTATTCCCACTCGAAGCTGCGATATCGCCGTCGTCCTTGAGCTCTCTCCGATGAATCTTTGCTGTGGATTTCTGTTCTGAGACGTTCCCCCGTCTACCTCACTCTCTAAAACTTTGCTGTTTCTCTGTGTCTGTTGTGCGTTTTTTTTCCCCCCCCTCCCTCTTCCTGTCTTCCATCAGTCCCCTCTCCTCGCCCTCCGCTAGCCCCATATTCAGCCGAAACACGCTACCTCGGAGGCAGGACAGGTAAATGTACCTGTGTACGGTGTTAGGTTTTTTTTGCTGAGGTGGGTGGTCCTACTAAACCACCACCCGCTGCCACACAGGGAGCCCCACCTCTGAGACTGGAAGCTGTAATCTGGTCTCATCATTTGTCTTTGTAGCCCTGTGTGGTAGTCTGTGGTTATTGGAGGACTCCCTGAGATGAATGGAAATTATGAGTTTGAGATTGTGTGCATAAACTGGTGTTTCAGTTGTAACTGATCACATACTGCCACCCTGTGGTTGGGTGTAGAATTACACAACATTGGGTCTTTTTTGTTTCCACTAAAATATTCAAAATCTTTAAACAAATTTGAGGATTTCAGCATTTTAAGTGTTTTCCCTGTTATACTTTATAAAAAGTTAATTTTTTTTTTTTTTACCTTTTTTGCCAAGTCCCTTCTGCAAAAAAAACAACAACTTTCCAGTTTGGTCATTCTTTGTGGAATAGATTGTTTTTGTCGTAAAACGGATAATTTTAGCTATTTCTTCAGGCACAAGTTTCCTTTCCTCCTCCCTCCATTTGTGTTCCTCTTCTGAAGTGTTTCTCTCCCACAGAGGGCCACATTGTGGTAGAAACACTCTGCCTAAGAAGGGATTCAGGTACCAACCTTCGTTTTCATGTCGGAAACGTTTCACCTTTCCACTCCGGTTTACCGACCTTTTTTGCTTTGTCGTCCTTTTGACCGTCTTTGTTTCTTTCCCGGCGTCCACGTCATCCTATTACGGCTTCTGCTCACGCTTTTAAAATCCAAGGTTTTTTTGTTTGGCATCTGGCACATGTGTTGTTGTGTTGAGCGTTTGTCCCTGTACAGACCAATGAGTGCGTTGTGCTGGGGCAAGCATGGTTTTTGTATCGCGGCTCAAGTTTTCTTTTGCCGTCTTCTCTGCTTTTTTTTTTTTTTTTTTTTCCGTTGCTCGGATCTAAAATCAGTCCAAGGCCACGCTGTTGTAATCTGTTGGCGCAGCATCTGCTTCATCTTCATGTCAGATCCTGGTGATTAATGTGGCTGCTTGAGCAAAAAAAAAAAAAACATCAAAATCCAGCTCTGTTACTGTTAGAAATGTAACATGGCCCCATATCATCCGCAGTCATCTCCTGTTTGGTGTCCAGATTTCCATTTTAACCTATCTCCATGACTCTCTGCAGGTACGGTCCGTCATCGCAGCTGCGAGGTCACGAGGACCGCGATTGGCTGCGCTCCCACTCCACCAGCGGGCTGCAGGACTCTGCCAGTAACTCGCCGTTCTCTCCCGGCTCCAGCCTCACCTCTCCCTCCGGGACTCGCTTCAACTTTGGACAGCTGGGTAGGCCCACAAAACACAACTCTGGGAATACAGCTGGGCCTCGTCTGTGTGGCTGGAGATAGTTTGAGACCAGACTGTTTGCCAATTGAACCGTACCTTTGCTTGGAAGTCCGTGAAATGTGTCGTTTATTCGTATTCAGCCGGCTTGGCTCTGCTAAATGCGATCCGGTGGAATCAATTGTCTTCCAAAGCCACCCAATTAATAAGCACGCTCGACATGTGTGCCGTTCTATCCAAGTTTCCATGTGGGTCAACTTTTTTGATGGAGCTAAATAACAGGGCAATCCTGGAAGAAAGCCGGTTAGATGCTGCAAAAGACTTGAAACTCGGCTGAATGTTCAGCCTCCAGCAGCAGAATGACCTGAAACGTACAGTCCGAGCACAACTACAAGTAGATAGGAGTGGTTTAAAGCATGTTTGTGGCCAACGTGGTCCCAAGGCCCTATGTTCCTGTTGCTAAGGGAAGCGAACTCAGAAACCCAGAGAACAGACGCTACACAAGGTCAAAATGAGCAATAGATTTCAATGAGAGCCTTAAAACCATAAAACTAGCCAGTTTAAAACAGAATAGGTTAAAATAACCCTGTTAAAAGGTCAAAAAGTAAAACCTTTAAAGCATCCGTGGAGTAAACCTCGATAAAACACTGCTTAAAACAGTCTGGGAGCAGTTCTGAACCAGAGGCCGTCTGGGCTGTCTGTCCACATCCAGGGATGATGCACACAGGTTCTGATCCGCTCTGTGTCTGCTGCTTCCCTGTCTCGCCTCATTTTACCTGGTGACTAGTCTCTGTCCTACGCAATATACACAAAACACGATATAAACCAGACCTGGGCGTTTTATGGCCCGCGGGCCATCAGTCCAAAAAACAAGTACTTTATTGTGGATGCGACGCAACGGTCCTTTATGTTCTACTTGTTGAAGCACAGGAGAGATTGGACTTTTCTCATTGAAAACTTAACTGAACTACAATGATTCCAATAATTTTGTGCTAATGTTGATAAGCTGTTCATGTTTACAATAAGACTTCATTGTTCATGGTGGAGAAGTTCACGTTATAAAATAATCTCATTTTCATTTGTGAAGAGATTAAAATAATCAAAATCTTATAGTATGATTGTGTTTGTTTTACACAATCACTTTTATTTACTTATATATACATTATATACATATTTACAGAATATGTTTAATTTCTTATTACCAAAAGAATCATAAAAAGGCAGAATGAGCATTATAAAATTATTTGTTTTAGTGGTACCGCCCTCCAGCACGTTTCAGATTTGTCATGTGGCCCCCTGAAGAAATTAATTGCCCAACCCTGATATAAACTAATCATGCAAAATAAGCGTAAGAATTAAATGCAAACATGGATATATGTAACATATCCATGTGTTATTTAGATTGTGCCACGGCTTGCTAACTGACGTTCACAGACTCCTCTGCACCCGCTCTGACGGAGCTACAGCTGCTTTGCAAAGAATGGACAAAAACATCTGCAGGAAATAAATGTCACACTTTTCACATGTTTATTTGGAAAGATTTACTTCCTTTCCTTTTTTTAGTCAAGCAATACATTGTGTTGCTCTATCACATAAAATCCTGATAAAATACATTGGAGTTTGTTTGAAAATGGAAAAGAAAAAATTACTGTAGGGTTATGCAGCTAGATGGACAGAAAACCGATTTATCCATGTGTTCAGATTTAATCCACTGGCTTTGACTTGTTTCTGGTCTCGTGTTGAATAGCGATAAAAGTCGTGTGCTTCTTGGTGTCATTTCTCCAGCGTCCAGCCCGACCTCTGCAGGTCAGATCAACCTCGCCGGTGTGCGCAACAACAGCCTGACCAACCAGGACGCCCCCTTTGACCCGTGCGGCGACAATCGGCTGAGGAACTCCTGCATGTCGCTGGACGAGAAGACTCGCACCATGAGCCGATCGGGGTCTTTCAGGGACGGCTTTGAAGAAGGTAAGCTCTCCGGTTCTGTTTCTGCTTCACATTCAGGGCGTGGTCAGATGTAAATATAACTGGTTCTGATGTCTCCGTGCTGCTTCCACCTCCTCACTTCATGTCAAAACGAAGGCGCCTGCAGGAAAAAAAAAAGATGTTGGCTCTGTTCGCTGGGAGAAATGGCAAGCTGTGCCTTTTCTGAACTCCATGCTCAGACCAAGAGCTTTCCTTATCAACGTCTCCTTTATCCTTAAGCACAAAAAAATCTGAATTCTTTTATTTGGAGTCTTGTTTGATGATTTTGGTATGAATAGGGGCTTTAGCTGCTACAGAAGTACTCTTCCAACAGATGTTCCAAAAAAAGTTAAAAAAAAAAAAACTGGACTTTTTTTCCGAAGTTTGAAGACGTTTCGCTTAGATGACATATCTAAGATATCTAAGCCCTTACAAGGCCTTTCTTGGGCAGTACTATAAAGCTTGCATCTCCACACTACTCCAGACATTTTGAATTGAGAAAGCTTTCTGGATGGGAAGCAAAACGTCTTCAAACTTTGGAAAATAAAGTCCAGTTGTTTTTTTTTTTTTTAACTTTTTTGGAATGACCATGATCTGGATGACTGAGAATCTTCACTAGCATCTTCAAACAGATGGATATCTCAGAGTTCACAAGTACCAACGAAAAGGGATTCAGATCAGGTCTGTTTTTCCCCCAGTAGACGGTTTGGGAAACTGACACTAATGGAGAAGAAATCCAGCAACAATTTTACTTCTTAGAGATCAAAACTGCCTTCAGCTGCATCTGCGCTGCAAATCTCACAAAAAACCCGCGTGCAGCTGCCGGCTCAGACAAATAGGAACAATTAAAATCTGTGTAACACAAAGCTGCTCTGTCATTAGTCACACAGTTGGTCCAGAAATGTTTTATCTTGGAAATGTTATGGACGATGTCTTTGAGAAAAAAATGTATGACAAAAATAAGGAAAATGCGAGGAAGACTGAATACAACAGCTTATCCGCACTGTTAACCTGTGCAATATTAAAATAGAAAAGGTACACTGAGGCAATAAATGGCATACTGTCTGCATTAAATAAAATAACCTTTTTGTCCTTTATAAACTATGTAGAATTTCTTCATTAAACATGAAATGTTCCATTAAATTATCAGTCACTTGGCAAATCAGTATATTGTTTTTATGCAGTCTTTAGGAAAGGAGTGTAAAAAGGCATTAAGTAGGTGAGAGATAAGATAAAAAGAATTAAAACAACTAATTAAATAACTAAAATAATGCAAAGTGCAAAATCTTAACAGAACTTTTAACATCACCACTTTTGCTTTTAGCCCCAAAATTAATAAAAGAATAACATTGAATTTGACCATAAACAAATAGTATGTAGTCAGTATCTCTATTAAATGTAATAAGCTACTGTTTATAAAGGGCCATGCAGGCTTATTTTATCAGGAATGGATTTTGTAGTTGAATAAAATGTGAGCCAGATCTCTTTTTTTAGTCTTTCTCAGAGAAACTGGAGTATAAAGTCTCATGTTTAATTTTTAAGTAAAAATAAACAACAGCTCCAACATTTATTTTTTTTGGATGGCTTATTTTATTGCGGATAAAGACTGAGCAGCGAATGCACGTCTCAAATAAATGCCTGTTGCAAAAACATACATGAAGACAAGTTATTGCACCTAAAGCATGCGTAACATATCTGTCTCAGCGCCCCCCCCCCCCCCCCCTCCACTTGTCCTTCTCCCCTTTCAGCAGGGGGGGGATAATTACAGGGATCGCTGTGAGAGTGAGACGTGGTGACATTACGGAAAGCCTCCAAACAAAACTTTCTCCCTCCCACTTTCTCTCTGTCTTTGTCTGCGTTGCGTCGCCGTTTCTGCATCGACACGCAGCTTATGTGTGCAGCTCCGTGTTTCTGAGGTCTAGAGTTACCCTCCAGCCGCTATGTGAGCGACGGCACAAAGGTGCCGTCATCCGGCCAGCGCTTTGTCGGACCCGCGCTTCAGGAGAGCAGCACCGCCGCACTTTGTCATCTCGCCCCCGCGCAACCAAAGCCACATCCACCGCCGCTTTCGTTCGTGTTTGAAAAAACCTGCCGTTCGGCTGCAGAATCTGTTCAGGTTTAAAGAGAATCACAGAGATTATAAAGCTCAGGTTCTAAATTACAGTTTACAGTCACTGGATTGCCTGTTTGGACTCCCGGTGTGGGAAACGTGTTATTTTACAACAATAAAAAAGGGTTTTTAATCAGATTCTGAGTTAAAAGTTATTGAAGTTATTACTGGCATCATCCAAGATCGAGAAAATATTGTAAAATAAAAAAGATGCTTGACCAGCCGCCACACTGGGTCATAAGGGGCGTTCTTTCTGGACCCCCCCTCTCCTTCCTCCAGAGCGAAGGGTATTCCCAAACCATCTAAAAGATATAATCTTTCCAGTCTACCCTGAGGCCTGCTCCCAGTGGGATGCGTGAAAAACTCCTCTCCTGAGAATTGTCTCCAAGGCATCCTCTCCTGATCCCCAAACGAACTTAGCCGACTGCTTCCGATCCGAACGACTGCCTCCCGAACGACGAGCTGCTCACCCCGGATGTCGTTTAAAAGTCCGTCCCACCACAGGTCCGATGCGTCTCTGCTGGGCCGTACCTCTAACCCGCTGGCTGCTGGGCCAGGCCCCCGGGACGAATGAATGGATGAATGGATGGATTAAAAGGTCTTTGTTGGAAATGACAGGAGATGATGAAACATGACTGCAATTCTCCGCCAGCCCAAGAGGAGTTTTTAAATCCCCTGTTTTGTTTGCAGGGTTTCTACAAAGGCGTGAAAAGTTGCTATATTCTGGATAAATCCTCAACCAATAAAACTCTGGTTTCAGTTTGATTTTCCAGATTAAGTAAAGAAAAAAACTTCATAAATCAAATATATTAAGCCATTATTTTAGGAACTTGAACACTGTAGATAAACAACTTAACAGCCACAACAACAAAGCGAGTGTAAGATTTCATTATCTGGAGATAAGAACAAAATAAGTCTGGCACGAAAACAAAATTAGCCACAGGTCTCGTTACCTTGGGATAAAAGCGAACTGATGAAATTGTTTTCATACCGAGGCAGACAAAACAAGCTTTTGAGCTAATGAGGCAAATTGCATCGGTTTTAGCAGTCATCCACCTGTCAGCCCTTTTATTTCCTGCCACTTATGTTTGCAGAGTTTAAATCCTGATCTCTATAGAAAAATCAGCCTGGAAAGAACTAAAAGCTGTCTACATTTAACCTTCATTTCATGCAAAAAAACTAAATAAATGCTAGGGTAATATTTTGCCAAAAGGTTATTAAAACAGTCCAGCCGGATTGTTCTGTCTCTCGGGGGAAACCAAATGTTCTCCTTTCATGTGGCTGACTGCACACCTTTCTGTCTAGACCAGACGGCGATAAGAGCCAGTCTCACGTTAACTCCTATCTGACTCTTTTAAAAGAACAAATGAGTCTTTGCGGATCGGGCCGACCTCTCGCCGCGGTCTCTGACTTCACGTCGCTGATCCCTGCTAATCTGCTCCTACACAGGGAACAGTAGCGGCCTTGTTTTCCCCCCGCAGCTGAGTCACCGCGGTAAACGTTCAGGTTTGTCGTTAGTCGGGCTGTGATGTGGAGGAGTTTTATCTCCGTAACCGCAGAGCAGCAGCAGTCGGTACGTTCAGCGGGAGTTAGACCCCCGCCTGAGCAGAGCCGGGCAGAGTGGGTAGTCTGTGGGGAGAGACTGTGGGGGGTCGGCTCAGGGCTCTTCCTGCTAAGACCACACCCAGCAGGCACCAACCCTAACCCTCACGGCTTTCCTGTTTCCCAAGCTGGGTTGCTGCTGTGGTGTGAATTTAACCAAAGCCCCTAGTTTCACATTTTACCGGTAACCAAAGAGCCAAAATGATGTGGTTACAGACAAAGGAATTACTTCTTTACTACATAAACCGCATTAAACACATTTTACAGGCAGGTTTTTTTTACCTACTCGTTCAGTCTGGTGGTGGTTTCTGCTCTGGAGGTTTAATTTAATTAGCTTCTATGCAAGAAATCACATTATTTACTGAACTTTTTTTGCAGTTACAGTGTCTGTAAAATGAGTAAATAAATAAAAGTGTTGTTTTTTTGTTTAATTCGAATTTAATTTTCAGAAATCTTAGGAGTAAGTTTCAAACATTCGGACTCATTCTTAGAAGATGTTTGAAAAACATTTAATTTAAAGTCTTGAGATCTCTATTCTGTGGTTGAAGTTAATTGTTCTGGTGGTCCCTTGGTGGCCCCCTTGTGGCCTGGGGGCTCTAAAGCAGCAGCGTAGGTTGCTAAAGTCAGGACATTCTTCCTCATCATTGTGTTTCTTATCTCTGCAGTTCATGGGTCATCGCTGTCTTTGGTCTCCAGCACCTCTTCCATCTACTCTACGGTAAGTTTGATGTTGTTTAATTGGCTATTGCACATATTCTTAAGCGCCTGGTGAAGCGGGTTAAGTCCGTGCCTTTGATATGAGGGATGCGAGTTTGACTCCAGGTTGCGTCAGGAAGGACATCTGGTGTAAAGTCTGAGTGGAAGTTGTAACGCCTTGCTGTGGGGATCACTGAATGAAAGGAGCAGCTGACAGAAGTATTGACAGTCATGTATTTCAGTTTTTGCTTCTTTTTGGAGCTGATTGTTTTTGGAAAAACTGATCATGTTATCATTAGATTTCTTAACTTTTCCGGGTCTCCAGCGTCCTCAAAGCTAAAGATATGTTCATGTTCATCAGCTTCATTGCCATAAAACCCCAGTAGAACATATTTCAGCAGCTATTTGTTCACAAACTGCTTCAATTTGTTTAAATATCAGATGGGAAGTGACTCATAGATCCTGTAAAGAAAAAAAGTCTGGCTGACAAACAGGGACCGGCCCACCTGTGCACACTGGGAGCTAAGGGCATCCCAGTGAAGCTCCTCCTCCTCCTCCTCCTCCTCTCTCTGGGCTTGTTCACTCACCTGAGCAGGTGTAGCGGAGAAACTCTCAGACTCCTCGTGACCCTCGGAGCCTGAGAGTCACAGGCTGGGAATCAGAGCAGAGCAGAGAGTGGAGGCAAAATGATGGCGACTTTGTCCCTGACGGGGACCGTCCCGGCTTGGCAGCAAACGGTAGGAATGAGACGCAGCAGCAGCAGCAGAGCTGGAGAGCGTGGGCGTTATGGATATCTGATTATGTGGAACATGGGTTGGAATGAGCTCACTTTCTGAAGTTACCGCGTTGTTTTAGAGTTTCGTTGAAAGCGGATCTGTGTGCTGTTTAGCTGCTCCTGAAACCCAACGGCGCTGTGTTTTCTTTGCATCAGAGAGAGATGTCTGTATTTTGGCTGCGTCTCCAGGACAAACTGCCGTGTTTGCGTTTCTGGGATCAGCTGGTCGTGTCTCTGTGAGATTAAGAAGCCGCGCTGGTGTGGACAGACGGCTCATTGTGAAGCACATTCCCCGATGCAGATGTGCAAATGCTTTGCTGCTCAGACACTGTTCCAGAGGCTAGAGGCTGACAAATGATTAATTGTAGGCTTTAGTGCACTGTTGCTTGTGTAAGCAAGGAGGACAGGAAAAACTAACGGCTTTCGACTAATTTTAGCCCCAAACAAAGCAGTTCCAATAATGCATGAACACAGCCTGGAGTTCAGGTGCAGTTTCACTGGAGCCTTGTTTACATGTAAATGTGGGCGTCGCATGTTTGGCTGTTTTGGCGACCGGCATCGGGATGTGTCGCGTTCGTGCGAGCCGCCGTTTGTTTCGCACGCTCTCGCTCTTTATGTCCGTTTGTCACTTCTTTTTTTTTTGTTGTTGTTGCCATTGTTCCTCGTTATGCTTCTGAGGACAAAGAGAGCCGAACACACAGTGAAACGCCTTCAGGAGGATATCTCTGCTTCCCAGACATATTACACCAAACAACATCCTTCACACTTTTTATGAAGCCCGTCTCCAAGGAGCCAATAAATCAAACGGGGAAGCGCGCGGCGTGACCTGCGGCAGGTTCAACGGTCTAATGGTTTTCTCTGCTTGTGCTGTTTGTCTTTCAGAACGAGGAGAAGTCTCAGTCGGAGGTGAGCATCAGCACGCCCACACCGCTTCCATCCTCTTTAATTTTCTGGGTGCACTGGCTGGACTTGTTGGAACACGGGCATGTTTTCGCACTCGGATCCAGTTACACATGAAGCCACATTGTGACTGACCCTGTAACAGCTTCTTTTCACCGCCTGCACACCTGCGCACACCTGTATGCGCTCCTTTATGTCTCTGCAGCATTTCGGACGTATCGGCGCTCAGATCTGGGCGCCTCCCATGTTTGTGTCTGCAGTGTTTTCCTCCTCGTGCGTCTGGATGCATGCGCGCGTGTGCGTTTTTAGCTTTTATGGAGTCCGTTCTTACGCTTTCTGTCCTGATCCTGCAGATCCGAAAGCTGCGGCGGGAGCTGGACGCCTCCCAGGAAAAGGTTTCCGCCCTCACAACACAGCTGAGCGCTAATGTAAGTGAACGAGAACGTCAACACGCACAACGGAAAACGTATATATCACAGACCATTTACTGTCCTGTGCTTGAGGTGCCGGGATTTAAAAACATGGGTATGGGCAGCAAAACTAATCAAAAATTAGCATTCATTTTTTTTCAGTTTACCAGATTTATGGGGACAAATAAAAAATGCTAAAACGTGTGTTTTAAAAATGCCAATTTAAGTGCAGAAGTGAAATTGGAAAGGCCTAAATTTGATAAAACTGCAAATGCACTGTTGCTAGAGGTTTGTTCCTACGGTGCTTTGCTTTTAGCAAAGTCATGATCACAAACCTCAGTGTTTTATTTGGCTTTTATGCAACACACCACAGCATAAAGGACTGCAAAATAGCTGCATGTTTTTTTCTTACACTCGAAAATCTGAACATTGCATGCACTTGTAGAACAAGCTTTCGACATCTACAGACTGACGTTTTTGCCCATTGTTCTTTATAAAACAGCTGAAACTCAAATTGGGCCGAGACAACAGGCGATCTTTGATTTTCATTCCTTGCCACTGATCCTCGGTCAGATTCAGATCTGAACCTATTCTATGGTGGCTGTGTCTGTAACTTTATGGGTATTTTCCTGCTGGAAGCTGAACCTCCGTCACAGTTCATGCTGTTTTAGAGGTGCTGTGCAGCTTTGGTTTCCACCACACACAGCTTTCTGTAAAAGCGAATTCAGTTTCCATCTCATCTGAGCAGTCCCCCAAATGTTTGCTGTGTCCCCTGCATAACTCCAAATGAGACTTCTTGGGATTATCTTTTCCTCGCCAGTCTCCCATTAAAATGTGTGTAACTTAATTGATCTTGAAAACAAATCTAATCCCTTGAAAGTTTTTTTTTTCTTTTTGTTCAAATGTATTATTTTTCTCAAAGAAATCTGAAGTGGGTCTTTAAAAAGCGCCAGAAACGTCGCCCCTGTCACACATCGAAACATTCCCGGGGCTAAAGTATTTACCGATCCGTGACAGGAAGATGCCAAAATGATCTTTACTCTCAAAAGCTGTAATTTCACTGCTGGCAGGACCATCAGAGAATCTCTTAAAGCATCTCTAGACACGAACGTCTCTGCCTGCCTCCCGTCTGTGTTGCGCAAGTCTTGCCACGCTCCGCTGGTGATCGGCTAGCTGCGTGCGTGCGCTCTGCCATTTTTTTTTTATTTATTTTTTTTACCTGTGAATTAAAGATATGGAATAGAGGCGGGGGGGGGGGGGGGGTTAGATAAGAGCGTGTACTTTAGTCTCAACACACTGCTACCTGATGGAAAACAAAGATTTTACAGCCAGCGACGCCTGCATACAAGCAGGAACGCAGCAGAGGAAGCCGGCGTGGGATTCAGGCAAAGCAGACTTTGTTGAAACGTTAAAGACTGACGGTGAATTATCCGAGCACACCTTGAAGGCCCCGAGGCAGAAGATGTTGGATCTTTTACTGTAACCCACGCGTCAGTCAGCACCTTAACCGTGGCGGGAGGTGGAGGCTGTTCACCCAGCGTGGTTAAAACAACACATTCACGCATTATTTCACGCATTATTTTAGTTGTATCCCCCATATTTTGATATTTCAACATGACCTCCCATCACTTTTTGATGGTTAGATTTAGTTACAGCATGAAACCACCCGCTGCCAGGTTCTCTGACACATCTTGGACTGAGTGGGACTTGAGATAAATGGACTGCCTCAGCTCCAGGCTCAGCAGTTTGGACTCCCTGTTTTCGTAATGTGATCACCAGCAGCTGGCCATTTATCACAGGACGTTATTTTCGGTGATTATTTGGGTTTTGTTACACTTTCGTTGACGTCATGTTTGGGTTTTCGCCACAAGGCTCAAGCCGTTATCTCAGCCGTGTCACTATTTTCTCATCTCATTCAACCGCAGGCTGTCCAGGCTGCAGATTTAGATCATCTTTGGTTCTTTATTCCCTTCATAAATTAAGAACTCATCTGCTAACTTGAAGACTAGTTGGTATCATACATTTTATTTTTGTAAGGCATACGTTAGCCATTAATTCCTCCATAAAGGGCAAGAAACAAGGCAAATAGCCTAAATATAACCCAGGCTTACTTCCCCACACTATGATGAAAGTACTTAATAGGTTTGGAAAAGGAGTAAACTCAGAAGTTGTTAGAAATAGACTTTACTGTACTTTTTATTTTACTTTCTTTAAGAGAGAGAGAGAGAGAGCTTTTAGTTAATTTTTAAAAGTTTTCACATTATCAGGAAGTCTGTGGACTTCCTGATAATTTAGAGATATTATTGGGGAGATATTTAATGCGGTTAGTTTTTCTCCACAGGCTCACCTGGTGGCGGCGTTTGAACAGAGTCTGGGCAACATGACCATCAGGCTGAAGAGTCTGACTCTGACTGCAGAGCAGAAGGTGAGAGCAGCTCTTCTTGTCCCACAGCGGCACGCTGAGCCGCCGCTTTGGACTCGTCAGCTTTAACTTCTTCTCATCGTGTTCTCTGTGAAGGACTCTGAGCTGAATGAGCTGAGGAAGACCATCGAGCTGCTGAAGAAGCAGAATGCCGTCGCTCAGGCTGCCATTAACGGAGTCATCAACACACCCGAACTTGTGCCCAAAGGAGATCGGACAGGTTAATAACTGTTTGTTGTTTTAATCAGGGCTGTGTTACTGTAGTACTGCAATCACGGCCCGTCTGCCCCAAAATGAAGCCCGACTCAACCCAAAATTCCCTCATGTCTCCTCAGCCGGGAGCAACGGGACTCTGCAGCAGCAGAATCAGCAGCCGGACCTGCGCATCAGACGCCAGCACTCCTCGGACAGCGTCAGCAGCGTGGCCAGCGCCACCAGCCACTCCAGCGTGGGCTCCAACATGGATGCGGATGCAAAGAACAAGAAGAAGAACAAAAAGAACTGGGTAAGAGAAGGAAACGTGCAGGTGGAGCTCAACAAACCAGAATATTATTCATTCAAAGAGTGAAGCTCGTATATGAATCCATTATACATAGTGATATATCCAATTGTTTCTGTTCATTTTAACTATGGATTAATAATGAAAATGCTACCATTACAAAAGACTAATTTCAAAAGTCATTATATTCAAAACTAACAAGAATAAAGCCTTTAATTATATAATTGTAATGAATTGCCTAAGAAATTACCTTTTCAATGATTTACTGAGATGTAACTGGAAATGTTTAAAGCCAGAGGAATTTACTCTGTACTGATGTATTAGAGTCAGCGCTTTTCACCGTTAAATGTTTGTCTCTTCGTCTTCATGCATGTGTTCAGTGTCACATGTTTCTGGGTTTTCCTTTCTACAGCCGTCTTTTTCTGGGGATAAGGTGAATACACCAGCCTTGGCTCCACGTAGTCCTGTAAAACACTAATAAAAGCTTTGATTTGGTGCTTTTACGCTCCAAAAAAAATCATATTTGTAAATGAAGTAAATCGCCAAATCAATTTTGACTAGAATGTGTTCAGCCCTCGTAGCTCGTCTTTCATTAGTGATCATTTAAAGAAAGCAGCTACTCATTCAACTTCTCTTTCATGCAACTAAAAGGCACTTTTGTGCACCGGCGGACAAGTCCAGGAGGATGATGTATGCAACTGTTTTTTTCTCTTAGACTGCTCCTTCCCTGTGTTTAATTTCTCATAGCTATGTTTAATGTGAAGAGGAATTCTGTCCTCCTTTAGCCCCTCTGCGCTCCCTGTATGTGGGTGTCTGTGTTTTTGTAGACCACCCCACAGCCGGCTCCTGGCTGCAGGTGTTGCTCTTACAGTAGCTGTGTAAATGGAGCATAGGGGCTGCGATTAGTGGGGAGCCTCTAATGGACGATGAAAGACTCAGTCGGTGGTGGCGTTAGTCCCTGTAGGAGTCTCTAGTTGAACCCTTGTCCCTCCATAACACATTAACATGCACCAACCGTATGAACATGTGCTGTTTTGTCTCCCCGTCTTCCTCTGCTTCGCTGCATGTGGCAGGTCTACGAGGTAAGGGTGGTATGCTGTGAAAGAAACCAGAGTCCTAACCCCCTGCACCTCCTTTAGGTTACTAACCACAGTCCTTTTCTTTTCCTCCCGCTGTCTTCAGCTCCGATCGATCAGTGTTTCCTCTCCAGCACCGATCCCTTGTTCTTATGACACTTGAGCTAGCTCGCTGAAGAAAAACACTCTTGCCTTGGCTGATTTGCACACTCCATGTTTATTGGTTCAACCTGGTAAAGGTGTGTAGAAGGCAGTGGAAGAAATTCATCTTATTTTGCAGTAGCACTGAGGCATGTAGAAAAAAAACTCTTAAATTTGAGTTCACCTGGTTAGAGGAGGGGCAAACATGGCATGTTAATACTTCTCAAAATCCCCTCTTTTCTAACAGGACAACAATCCATCTTTTCCATTGACTTTTGTAAAGACGGAGTGCACAGAGAGAGATGTTTGAGTCTTCTTGTTGCAGAATCTCTGTAGATCACCCAGGTTCCTCTTTTCCCTTCAGCTGAATCCACATATTTTCTTTAAGGTTTGGGTATGAAGATTAAAAGGAAGTTAATTTTGGGTCATTATCCCAACCATTCCTGTTTTCTTGCATCAGACTTTTCTTTCAAATGTCAGAATCAGCAATAATAATCCCAGAGGAAAATGATTTTCATTACACACTCCAGATATACAGATAAACAAACAACATTCCACAAAAAAAAAAATTAAAATAAATAATATATATATATATATATATATATATATATATATATATATATATATATATATATAGAGAGAGAGAGAGAGAGAGATAGATAGATAGATAAAATAAAGTGATGATGACGATATTTCTAAAAGCTCATGTACTCTTATAAGGGGCCTTTGGAAGAGAAACCGGCCCACAGCATCACAGATCCTCCACTCAGCCTAACAGTTGCCACAGAGTGTTTTTCCACATTTTAATCCTTTTCACACCGGACCTACCTGCCGTGTTTGGCCCAATGATGCTGAGATTAAGCTTTTCAGCAGCAAAAGAAACACACAAATTTACATTTTCAGTGAGAGGAAAGAAATTATTTAATCTAATGGTTATTACGACAGCAAGTCTCTGTGTCATGTCAACTTTTCCTCCCAAGCAAACAAAGTTAAAATTAAAGACGTTTTACATCGTCGATGCACTCAAATTGAAGGCCAGATTTAAAAAAAAAAAAAAAAATTTAGCCTGTGATTCTACTGCAGTAAAGGATGAATTTATATAAAGACTTTTTACACATCGTTTCCTGGAGTGCCATTTAATGTGACTCGTGCATTTCAACCTTCCTGTTCTGAAATGCACTTGGAGCAAAAGTGTTCTCCTAATATTCCAAATAAAAAAGTGTTGCTATATCTGCTTTACTTAGCAGCAGTTACACAAAAACGCTTGTCGCTTTCTGTTTATTTTAAAGCGCTGCTGCTCAAAGTTGGTCATAAGGCAACCGACCTGTAATCCCTTTCCTCCCTAGGCCCCGTGTTTTACTTTCTGCAGCCGTTTTCCTCCACCTTCCCCGGCACGTCCTCCTCTCCTTCTAACTTTGACATCTTCTAATGCTCCACGTTTGTCCCTTTTCAGCTGCGAAGCTCCTTCAAACAAGCGTTCACCAAGAAGAAGTCTCCCAAATCCGCCTCGTCTCATTCAGACATTGAAGAGATGATGGACTCGTCCTTGCCGTCCTCCCCCAAACTGCCTCACAACGGCACTTCAGCCGCCAGCCACATCCTCAGGAACACGCACTCCAACACGCTGTGAGTTTTGTGCCGACGGGGCGTACGTGTGCCGTCCCTGGTGAGATCCAGCCTCTGACTTGTCATCTTACCTTGTGATTATTTTTTTTTGTTTCCCCCCCAGACTGTCGGAGTGTTTGGACAGCGAGGCCGAGACGGTGATGCAGCTGCGGAGCGAACTCAGGGAAAAGGAGATGAAGCTGACGGACATCCGCCTGGAAGCTCTCAGTTCTGCGCATCAGCTGGACCAGCTGCGGGAGGCCATGAACCGCATGCAGGTCTGCAGACACAAGAGAATACCTCCCAGAACCCCCGCAGAGAGGAATATTTAACGGCTGAAACGTCTTGATTTTCTGCCAGCTGTTTTTGCCGTCTACTCGTTTCACAGCTAACTTTATCCGCCTTTGCTTTGGGCAGCTGGAGATCGAGAAGCTGAAGGCGGAGAACGATCGTCTGAAGCTGGAGAGCCAGGGGAGCAGGACAGGGTCCCAGGCGTCCATCTCGTCCTCTCCTCCTCCTCACACACAAAGCCAGACCCCAGGAAGCGGTCCAGGCCTGCCTCAGCACAGCCTCAGCCTTCCCAGCAGCGAGTCTACCAGCCTGGGTAAGACGCAGCCGGACTCACGAGACTGAGGCTACAGAAATGAAAAACAAAATAAACATTTGACCTCGCTTTCCTTCCAGATATGCTGCTGGACGACACGGGTGGAGACGGAGGGATGAGGAAGGAGGGCCGACACGTGAAGGTTGTGGTCAGCCTGGACGAAGAACTCAAGTGGGGGGAGGTGAGGCCTGCTTCGTGCTGTGAAGCGGCTGAGAAGTGCCATGTGGGCGTTTCTGTGTCTGAAACCTTTATTTTGTTGTTAAGGAGGGCCAATGTCGGCACTTTCTGATTGGTTGCATCGGTGTGAGCGGCAAAACGAAGTGGGACGTCTTGGATGGAGTGGTCCGCCGCCTCTTTAAGGTAAATACAAACGGCCGTTAAACACACTTCTTCACCTAGACTAAGTTTGATTGCTATAGTGCAGGGGTCACCAGCATGTTGCATCTAAAATACTATTTTATTCTGTTGTGTTTCCTTTTTAATCACACCTGCATTTTTGTAGATTTAAAAATGACAAAAGCATGAAAAATGTAAATCTTTAGGTAACGTTGAGGTGATCTCTGACTCTTCTAGTTCAAAGATCAGCACAAGCAGCCCTTCGTATGACACAGTGCCGATGAAGCAGCTCTCCTGTTTGATTATAATTTAGCTAAAAAGCGATCGTCTAATCTTCTGCAGGAGTACATTACCCACGTGGACCCGGTGAGCCAGCTGGGCCTGAGCACAGACAGCGTGCAGGGTTACAACATCGGGGAAATCCATCGGCCCAGCAGCTCCAGCGCGGCCAGCACGCCGGAGCTGCTGCCCTGCGGCTACCTGGTGGGAGACAACACCATCAACATCCAGCTCAGAGGTACCAGAGCGACCCCCTTTAGCCGAGCTCGTCAGAGAACAAAACGAACGTCATCCGCTCCGAATGCAGAAAGGACAATCTGCTGGTGAAAGCTGTTTTCACTGCTCGACGTAAACAAGCTGCTGTGGTTGCCCGTAGGTCCGTGCAGCGACAACGTGGACTCGCTGGTGTTCGACACGCTGATCCCGAAGCCCATGCTGCAGCGCTACGTCTCCCTGCTGAGGGAGCACAGACGTGTCATCCTGTCGGGACCGAGCGGGACAGGGAAGACCTACCTGGCCAATCAGCTGGCCCGCCACCTGCTCCTGCTGGAGGGCCGACCTCTGGCCCCCAACGCTGTCGTCACTTTCAACGTGGACCACAAATCCAGCAAGGTGTTTTGCTTTTAGCTGTTCATTCGTGTTGTTACACAGACCTGAAATAAGAATACCGTTTCTTGAAGTTTTGACACAGCTGAGATGACAGAAAGCATTCGAGGCTATGCCTTTGGTCAAACTGTGGGGCTTTAACAGAGAAAACCTTTTTATTTGTTAAGGAACTGCGTCAGTACCTGTCAGGATTGGCACAGCAATGCAGCAGCGTCTCTGGGGAAGAGAGCCCCCTGGTGGTTATTCTGGACAACCTCCACCATGTCAGCTCTCTGGGAGAGATCTTTAACGGCCTCTTCAACTGCAACTACCAGCGCTGGTTAGTTCACACGCATTCATCTGCAGAATACAGCCCTTAAAAAATAAATAAATAAATGATCAGCTGGTTAAAACTCTTTTTATCCTCCATTCAGCCCTTACATTATCGGCACCATGAGCCAAGCCACATCGTCCGCCCCCAACCTGCAGCTTCACCACAACTTCAGGTGAACTACTGACCTCCTCGGACCACTGAACCTGCACATTTATGCCGAGCGCTGAAGCACCTCTGTGTTCCCCTGACAGGTGGATCCTGTGCGCCAACCACACGGAGCCAGTGAAGGGATTCCTCGGGCGATACCTGAGGAGGAAGCTGATAGAGGTGGAGATTGGCAGCCGGACACGCAGCGCAGAGCTGGTGAAGATCATGGACTGGGTCCCGCGGGTTTGGCACCACCTGAACCGATTCCTGGAGACTCACAGCTCCTCTGACGTCACCATCGGTGATAAGACATGACACCTAGAGAGAGATTGGTTGTTTAGATAAAAATGGATTACATGTACAGTTGGTTTACCCCGTCGGTTCTGTGCGCCGCAGGACCGCGCCTCTTTCTGTCGTGCCCCATGGATGTGGAGGGATCCAGGGTTTGGTTTACCGATCTCTGGAATTATTCCATCGTCCCCTACATGCTAGAGGCGGTACGTGAAGGACTGCAGGTAACAACACTATTTAAAGGTTCAGTTAAATATTCAGAGTTACCGTCTTAAAGGATTAGCTTTATTGCACACATACAATAAATCCACTTGTGCTGTTGGTTAAAAGCTTAAACCCAGAAGACGAATCAATTTGAGGTCTGCAGCTCTCCACATTTATTGCTCCTCCTGGTAGATGTGTATAAAAAGCCTAAAAATAAATGTATATTTTATTACAGCATGATCTCACACACATTTTAGATTTTTTTTTAAATACAGCAGTTAATTTAGGCATGTTTGTTCCATGCTGATAAAAGTCCAAAGTTTAGACTTTTTTTTCTTATAAAATCTCTGGTGCTACACCGATTAGTTGCTGAAACAATTCCTGTAAAATAACTAAATGGTGCATGTATTTAATTGGTAATTCGTGCCTCTTTGGGTTCCTGGGGTATAAATATGTTTCTAATAGACACTTCAGGTCTCTCTTTCTAAAGCCTTGGGAACATTGTTGTAGTGCACAGATTCATTAACTGTGTGTTAAAGACATTTGAAACAACACTTCTTTGTCACAGATGTGGCAAAAATAAACTTCCTTCTCAGAAGAGAAACTGCATTGAAGAGTTTTGGTTCATCTAATGGTCGTTTGCGAGGAGCAGTGGTTCAACGCCGTGTTCTCCATGTGCTCCAGCCATGAGAAAAGAAGTTCTGTCCAAAGAAAAAAGAGATTTTTTATATTTATTTTTAAGGATTTCTCTCCCACTGAATAGATATACTGGAAGCTGCATTTATCGAAGCTTTTCAATGTTAGATAAATAATAGTAAATACCTTTTTTAAAGACGTTTTTCCCATCTTTACCAGGGGGGATTTTGGTGACCCCTACAACCGCATCATTTATTAAGCACTACGTACACAGCTCTAATGACCGACGTTTGATTGCAGAGATCTGACGCAGAATACATCTCATTTTGGATTTAAATAACCTGCTAGCTTATTGTTCACTTTTTACATGTAAATATAAAGCCTCAAATGACTGATTGAGAGCTATTTAGCAAAAGTACGAAGACTGGGAGCAAATCTGCAACAGATTGACTTCTCAGTTTTGTGTTTTTTTAGGTTTCTAATGACTATTGTAATGGACATTTGTTCAATCTGAATTAATAGGCCACGTTGTGAAAGTGTGCCTCAGACTCTCCTTTGACTTTTTGACACTGTGTGTGTAGCTGTACGGCCGCAGGGCTGCGTGGGAGGACCCGGCTGCCTGGGTGATGGACACATACCCGTGGTCTTCAACTCCCCCTCCTGGTGACTGGCCCCCGCTGCTGCAGCTGCGCCCAGAGGACGTGGGCTTCGACGGCTACTCCGCGCCTAGAGAAGGGGTTCGGAAAGAGCCGCCACAGAGCGACAGCGACGCCGATCCACTGGTGAGCAAAAACAACCAAGATTCACTCACCTGGAAAATGTTCACACTGTCAAGTTAGAACAAACTCACTTAAATAAAATCCAGTACAGCAAAAAGTATTTCCAAATATTCCAATTGGAGTTCACACATGTGCTATTTTAATTTGTAAATATAAATGGTGCAGTCATGTAAAGGCTTTACGTATTTGATTGAGAATGTAAGGGAACCAAATGGATGCAGCAGACAGGTGTTTGTTTTGGGGGAGCTGCAGAGATGCACAGCTCAGGTGGGAGAATCTACTGCCAGGACAGCTGTTAGTGGCATTTAGCCTTTATAGAAGGGCAGCAGGAGAACAACTTTTGTTGCATAAAACCAAAAGAAGTCCCATCAGCAGTTTGCCACAAACCATGGAGAGGGCAAAACAAAGAAGACTGGAACTAACTGCACACCATCTCCCCTCTACCCTGTGGTGGTGGCAGCATTGTGCTGTGGAGGTGTATATCTGTAGCAGAGACGGTGAAGCTGGTCAGACATAATGGGAACATGGGTAGAGCTAAGTATACAGGAGTTCTGTAAAAAAAACAAAACAGAGGCTGCAAGAGATTAGAGGCTGTGGCAGAGGTTTGGCTTTGAGAAAGAAAACAGAGAAATATAGATCCAGAGCTGCAATGGAAGGCTTTAGATCAAACCATAGTCATGCGTTCAAAAATACCTGATTTTTCGGACCATAAGGCGCACCGGATTATAAGGCACATTACATATTCTTCCCAAGTGTGTAATATCACTCCGCCCCTCCGGTAGGGTGACCAGATGTCCCCGATTTCCGGGGATAGTCCCTGTTTTAGATGACCTGTCCCTGATTTCAGTGCATCAACCCCCAATCAGAGATTCTATGCCACATATTCTGCTTTGCTGCACTTTGCAACGCGTCCAGTGGGTTTCCTCCTTAAAACCGCTCTCTCCTGAGAGGGAGAGTTATCTGTCTCTGATGGGAGGACAAAGTAGCTGGACTACACTGCCCTGTTTCTAGCATAAGGCCAAAATAAACGTAACTTTTATATTGAATGAACTTACTAGGTTTATTGTTGCTAGTGCGTACTCCAGGCTGCACTTCTAGTTTAGACATTACAGCCAGGCAGTCTGGTAGACAGCTCAGGGGTCCTATCAGGTAGTGACACAGTGTACCGTAATGCTCCTAATATCTATTGAGGGGAGCAGCTTTGTTGCTAACCAAAGTCGTATTTACACATTTGAACAGATATCTGAGCGCATTGTACCACATAAAATCAGTCAGTAAGCACAACTGTAATCATATACAAGCCGCACAGTCAATTTTTGAGAAGATTTAAGGATTTTAAGTGCGCCTTATAGTCTACGGTAATGCTCCCCACCCGATCTGACTGAGTCTGAGCTTTCTTCCAGAGAAAAGGGGGCAAAGCTGGTAGAGACACTCAAAAAGACTTGCAGCTGTAGTCGAAGTGAAAGGTGGTTCTATAAAGCATCGACTCGCGCTGAATAAAACTGAACATCCATTAGGTTTGTGTTGGCCTGTCGCATAAGCGCCATTGAAGTTTGTAGTTTTAATACGACTAAGGCTTCTGACAGTGAGAAGAAGAGTTAAAGTGTCCTGTGGTTGTGATTCTTCTTGCTGACTTTGCTTTCTGTCGGCAGATGAACATGCTGATGCGCCTGAAGGAAGCGGCGACGTCATCGAGCCCTCAGAGCTACGACAGCGACTCCAACAGCAACAGTCACCAGGACGACATCCTGGACTCGTCGCTGGAGTCCACCTTATGACGTCGCCAGAACGCCACGCCTTGAATATTTTCAATCTGTTCTCATTGCGAGAACCTCCTGAGTAAACTTCATGGCACAAAATGCAGCCAACGTCCATTTGGGTGCCGGTAACCCAAGTGTTAGAAGAAAGTTAACTGCGTTTTAGGAAAAGACAAGTTTCTGCAGCACTGCCGTGACGTTTTTTTCTTTTTATTCTTCTTCACCGCTGTGGCCCTTGGTTCCTCTGTCAGGAGTCTGATGTCTGCTTCAGCAGAAGGTAGAAGCACACAGCCTGTCCCTGTTGGTGCGGCATCTCTATTGCCATCGTCGTCATGAGTCAACAGTTTACTTTAACACCAGCCAAGTGTTTCACATCCTCCACCGTGTTGCAGTGCGCCTGACCTGCCTGCAGATGGCGACTGTAGCCATGCTCTCCTCCGCCTGAACCACCAGTCACTTCATCTCTGCAGCTCCAGTAATCAGAGCGGCTGCTGTGGGACAAATCCAACCAGAGTGAATAATCAGCAGGAACCTGATTCAGCTTCAAAATTCATTACTTTTCTTCTTAAACTTAACAAATTAACAATATCAAAGACAGAAAAATCTCCTCTTTATGCTCAAAGTTTGTTTTTTAGGTTTTTTTCCTGCATAATCAGATAAATATACTGCATCAAAACTCCAAGTTACTAACCTTTGGGTATTTTTACTCGTCCTTTGCATTAATTACCAGGAGATAATTGTTTTGAGTTGGTCCTTAGAACTAGATGTACTGAATACTCAGACCACATTTAATCCTAAACCTCTGTTTCACCTGGTAAATTACCCAGCCTGCTAGTTTAAGCTTCATTGGCTTTCTGCAGGGGGTTTAATTAAATAGTGTCATTTTTTTAAAGATAGTGAAATGACCTGAGTGTATTCAAGTAGCAACTACAGTTGGCGTTGCTTGTGTTTGTCTAAAACTTTGAGAGAAATAGGCTCAGTGCTTGATTTCTTATCTCCTTCCCTGTTTTAATGATGAAATACAGAGACATGAATGGCCTAAAAGAAGATGGAATTAGATTTTAGTGTTGTTTTTTTTTTGCACCAGGTTAACAAAAACATTTGTGATTTCAGGATTTTATTTATTTACATTTCTCCAGCTGAATACTTTTCAGATTATCCATAAAAGCTCCAAATGATCTGATTTAAGGATTGGTACAATGGACTAGTCTGAAATGAATAACCTTTTTAGTTTTTGTGACAATTGGCCTTGCCTAGACTTGCTGATGTCATTCTTTGGTTTACTTTGAGTGATCTGTTTCTGTCTTTGGGTTAAAGATGGAGAATTACAGAAAAATGCTCATACAGAATTATATATGTCAGTGTCGACCATGCCAAATGGTTGTTTAAAAATAATCAAATATGTAGAAATAAAGTTTGGGATCTTTAAAAATGTTTAAACTATGTAAAGGAGGTCAGAAATACTTTAAACTACATTATATTTAGTTTTATGATCTAATTAACCAACTCTTTACTATACAAGATAATCTGTAGTAATGATTCACTCATAATTAAGCCGCCTAATAAACAAAAAAAAAAATTTGATTTTCGTAACATTTTTACAACTACCTTTCTTTAAACAAAAATCTTTAAAAGTTGCACTGATATGTACATTTTTAAGAATATTTGACCGAACATTAATTTGACAAAAATTCAGGATCAGCTTTGTTGGCCAAGAGTTTGTGCACAAACAAAGAAATTTAACTTTGGTTTCAAGAGCTCACAACGAGCAGCCATTAAGCGTTAATACAGAAACCTTAGAGAACTTCAAAGGAGGTTTCTGTAATACTCACAGGAGAGGGTGGAAAAGCTTTCACTGTGTTTTTTTCTTTAAAGTAGGTCAGCACATTGCAAGATTCTCACAACCAACGTCCTCACTTAGAGCCAAGAAGTTTGGTTCTAATGTGGTTCCTAAAAAAAAAAAAAATGGAGCAGAAAGTTTGTCAGAGACACTTTTAAAGGCAGACTGAAACAAATCTTAAACAGAATCAACATAAAGTTAAAACCAGAAAGGAACGGAGGCCGACTGGAATTCACTTTGGAGAGATTTGTCCCTGAGATGTTGTTGGCTGAGAAGATCTGCCCCTGTGGCATGATTTCCTGTCTAATTCATCACTTCTACAGTTTTTTTTTTTTTTTTTGACCCCTTAAGTCCTCTGATCTCTCCATGCACATTTGGCCCATGCAGGCTTTTGTAGCACAAATCTCCTTTTGGTGCTGGACTGAGCTCCAACAGACAATGCCTTACTCTTTACTACCAGACTACGTGCATTAGCTGATTATTTGTCTAAATGGCTGTAAACCTAACAGGGCTCCGAGTCGAGCTCTCCTCGAGTGGCTGCCGTTATCGAGGAGCGCCGTCGACCTGTCATATCAATCACCGTTGCCGTGGGGTTGAAGAGATGTGAATGAGAAGCAATGCTTTCGGGTTAAAGATCTATTTTGTGTTTGTTGCTCCTTTTGCATGAGTGAGATGTTAAGATTGTAAATATGAACCGGAAGAAAAAAGAAGTTTCAGTGTGTTTTGGTGCTTGAAATCAACCTGTTGGCGACTGGTTGAGGCTAGTAAAAGAAGACTTGTTAATTTTATACCTCATGTCCCATCCTTTAACTGTGTTTTCTTTTTTTTTTTCCAGGGTTTCGTTCAGATTATGTGAACAAAACTGAGACATGTTGAGCTAATTAACTGAGATCTAGTTTCAAAGCTGCTTTGTTTATATAAAAAATATATAGTTAAGAGGTTAGTAATATAAAAGGTACATGTAAAAAATGATTAAAAGGGGTTTGGCATGTCTTTAACTTTAAAACCTTTTTTTTCTTGAACCTCCAAGCCTGCCTTCAGGGAGGTTTAAAGCCAGAGAAATAAAGTCCATCCCTTTCAATATTCTACTCACCGATCCTATGCAACATTCATTCTAATCTAGAAATTAACAGTGAACATACGTTTGTCCCCCAGCCTCCAGATGTTTTGCATTGCACCAGCTTGGTGGCCAGCATTTTTTCCTCCTTGTGTTTGCCTATTGCATTAGTTTTACTCCACTGCTGCTGTTGCAAGCACAAAAAGTTCTGCGAGTCCGTGTAAAGCCTGCTCTGTTAGGTGTGAATGTTGTTTGAAGCATTTGACTGGTCCATCAGTTCATTACTCACAAACCCAATGAATGTTTAGATTTCATAGCCGTGTACATTTTTTATATGTAAGATAACTTTGTACATAGCTGTTTATCTGCAGCGTTTTGATTACTTTTTTTAGCCGATTTGGTAAAATACTTGAAAATTGGTATTTTGTGTACAGTCTCTTTTTGTCAGAGCAGATTGGTGCAGTTTGTCATCACTTGTTTGTCCAGGACTCAGAATTGAAACTGATATCACTGTACTAGTCTTAAGTTATTGTGATTCAATAAATTTATTAATTTATAATTGACTTTTGTGCACTTGTATTTAAAGTCACCACTGTGGACCACTTTTCAAACTTACTATGTATATTTGGTCATATTTTCAAAAGTCAGTGCTCTGGTTTTGTTGAAGATGAAAATAACACCGAGCTAACCAACAGATCCTAAGTTTATCAATGGAAGGTAAAGTTTGTTGGAATTATATTTAATGTCCAAATGTTTTGTCACAAGTGGAGGATTAATGGACGCAGGGAGTGTTAGATTTCTCTGGTTTTGTTTTTTTGGAGCAGATAGCAGCAGCTGTATGATGTGCCTGTTGAATCTGTTGGTGTTGAACATTTAATTATACAACACTATGCACATCAGGTGTTTTATTGCTTACAGTTAAAATCTTTAGTGTCTGGGCGCTGACACTGACCTACATAAATTCACTCATTACTTTGCATGTACATCTCAAAATAACTTAGAACATCGTGAAACCCATAAAATATGTTGGATTCATTATACAGAGGGAAATATTTCATGCCTCTATTTCTTCCCATTTTGATGATTAAGGCTTACACATAATAAAAAACCCAAAATCAGTGTCGTGAAAAAGTTGAATATTATGAAAAAGTAAAATATTGTAAAACTCATGGTGTCACAGCATGATCAGCTAATTTCCTCTGGACACATACAAATGTTTACTGAGCCTTAATAAGGTCTCAGTCTGGGTCAGTAGGCGAAACAATCATGAGGAAGACTTGGCTGTACATTTGTCCAGAAGATGGCTTTTGACACCCTCCAAAAGGACAAAAGGAGGATAAGCCACAAATGGTTATCGCTAAACTGCTGTATCCAAACATATGCAGAGAAAGTTGAGTGGAAGGAAAACGTGTGATAGGAAACGCAGCACTAGCAACATGGATAACCTCAACCTTGAGAGGATTGTTAAGCAAAACCTGTTAAAAAAAACTTAGGGAAACTTTACAAGGAGTGGAACAAGGTTGGAATCAGCACATCAAGTGCTACACTGTACAGAAAATCCTACACATGGAATACAAATATCGCAATTCCTTGTGTAAAGCTACTCCTAAACAGTGATATCAGGAGCGTCTTACCTGTGCCAAGTAGAAAAATTACTGAAATGTTGCTTGGGTGTTCACTGCCCTCTTTATTTTACAAATCAAGGTCCCAGAGTCATGGAGGAAGGGTGGAGAGGAACGGAAAGTCTCAAGCTAATTGATGCCTGACATCAATTAGTTACGTCGCTCAAGTGATTGAATTTATCCATTATAGAAACATCAGCAGACTGGTTCAAACTCTGATTTGCTCACTTAACAGCGCTGTCAAGTGAACAAATAAGCTTTTCTAATGATAATCTCTGACCACGGCTGCAGTAGATCAATTTTCTTACTGAAAAACCATTTTCGGATAAATGTGATATGCGGGTTGCTGCTCAAGAAGAAATGCAAAACCCAGCTTCCACTTGCTGAATCACATTTATGTTACTGCCAATAAATGGTCAGGGTGAGTTTTTTCCACATCTGACGAATTATTAAAATGCTGATCCTGATCCAAACTCATTGAAATTTAAGATGTTTATTTTATATTTTACTGCTTATATTTATATTGGACTAGTATGTTGGATAAAACCTTTGAAATAATTAACATTTACTCAGTTAATTATTCGCAGCTTTATTTGGTGTTTGTACAAAAGTTGTGAAATAGAACATATATACAGGACATAATACAACATACTTAAACAAATGTATATAAATTATTAACGAAATAGCTAAATTTTTTTTGTCAATAAACAACTCTATTCAGTAGCAGGGAGAAAGTAACTCGGTATTCTTGGCATAGAATTTCCATACAAATTGTACAAAATACTGTACAGTTGAACAAAGCTGTGCAAAAACAGCAAACGCTCTGAGAAGCAGATCCTGTCCAGTGCGCATAATGCAACAAACAGAAAAAGAACATGTGATGAGTTGTTGTTGTTGTTTCGCGCCAGCAGCTTCTTACAGACCTGTTCACAGTCACATCAAAACAACTCGTGGATTATACGTTTATGTCTGCTTCCAAAAATAAATTAAGAGACGGTTATTTCTTCATCGTCTGACTCTGAGAAGTCCGAGTGCTTGCTGGACATAGAGGGGGAGGAAATGCTGCATCCTGCCACACTCATTCTCTCTCTTCCAAACTCCTCTTCCTCCTCTTCTTCCTCCTCGTCCTCGGCTGAGGACTTCTTCCCCACGTCACTCAGGTCCGGGTGGGGGTTGGATTTGGTGGGCAGGGTCTGCTCGCGGCATCCACCGGAGGAGAGCAGCTCCCGCTCTTTGGAGTTCCTCCACTTCATCCGCCGGTTCTGAAACCAGATTTTCACCTGTTGGGGTGAGGAGAGGAGGGTGAGCGGAGAAACCGATGAAGGTGCACAGCGGTGTCTTTGGATGGAGCTTGCACGCTTTTTTTGGCCACGGTTTTAGTTTTACCTGAGAGTCTTTAAGGCCCAGCTTAGAAGCCAGCTTCTTTCTGTCGGGCTTGCTGATGTACTTCTGTTTCTGGAACATTTTCTCCAGAGCTTTGCGCTGGACGTCGGAGAACACCGCCCTCCTCAGCATTCCTCGGCGGGGTTTTCCTCTGGCGGCCAGGGGCCATGAAAAGGTCCCAGGGATGGGAACAACGGAGGAAGATGCTGCAAAACAAAAAGGAATGGTTTTTACAATTTCTACCATCAGTCTCTAAAACCAGATCTGGCCTGAACCATGAGCAAACTGAGCCCAAGCCTGCAAGCGGGCCTCCAAGAGCTCTGAAATCTTTCCACAGCAACTTATTACTGTTACTATTGCTTTGAAAATAGATTTGAAACAATGTCAAATGTTTTATGAAATGCAATCAAATGTGTTTTAAAGCTTAAATATAGGGTTTATAACAATGACATGTAAAGGTCCAAAGCATTACTTTATTAGTTGAACAGATTAATCTCTTTATTCATTTATATTGCATGTGTCTAAGCTCGGGTCCCATATTTATTTATTCAAAAGAAATAAATTAATTTCTGAATTTGTGTATAAGCACCGTTTATACTTGCCCCCTCCTTCCCAAATTTATGGAGTCTGTACCTCTAAAACGTGTTATTTGCAGTGCCGTATTTAGAAGGAGCTAGGCCCAGATTTGAACCTTGATGTTTGGAAATACCAAAAGTCTCCATCCAGTAAACAAATATTGTGTTAAATATTTATGTATGTTATCATATGAGTTATATTTGTAATAATTACATAAACTACAATTGTGTCAATTTATTTAAAACCCTCGCGTCGCAATCGTTCATCCCTTGAACAAATGTTTTGCTAATCATAATGTAATCCTTTCAGCATCAATTTAATAATTTATAATCGCTGTGCTACAGTAAATCATAAAAGAAAACTGTCACTACTCCTCATGGAATGGAAACCAAATATCTGATAGGTTAGCCTGTGCAAAGAGTTAACTGCAGACCAATCAAAGTCTGTGGAAGTATTTTCCCCCGCCCACCTCGCAACTCAGTACAGAATAGAGCAAATTAAACAAAGATTTACTTAAATAATCTTAAGCATGCAACATAATAATTAAGGCATTGTGTTATCGATGCATTTATATTTATTTTAATTTTAAATATATATATTTCTTTCTTTTCTTTTATATATACAAACACAATGTATATATTCTGATGTTGGTTTCCGTGCATAAGTACACATGTTGCTGTCCAAATAAGCATTCAAACGCCAGGACTATAGAAGTGTTTGTGCACATATGAATCTAATGAGCTCTCAGTTTGCCGTTTGCGGATCTGAACGATACCTCTGCGTTGTGAGTGAAATGGCACGAGGTGACTAATTAGCACATTGGTCGCTCCTCCAGCGCATTGGTATGTTAAAGAGGCAGCGCACCCTTAAAGGAGCTCTGTGAGGGCGGATAGAGGAGTTAATAAACCGTGAACGGTAATTGTGTAGTAATGAACTAACGCAGAAAAGACTGTGGACAGGCGGCGAAGGCCATATATTATCGCAACAAAAGGAGATTTACACTTTCAAACTAAACACAACTGCATACCAGAATACTGATGCCCGGCGGGGGGAAGTGAGGAGTGCGGAGGAGAGGGGGAACGGTGCAGGGTTTTTTTTTTCTTCTTCTTGCCCTCAAATCATTTTCATTAAATGAACACGAAAAGCTTTTCAGGACGCTGGAGTTGTTTTGTTGGGGCTTTCAGCTGAGCCCATGAAAAGACTCCTTCTCCATTATGATCAGTCTGAATGAAAGCGACTTTATAGACTTTTCTAAGGGATTATTCTTTATCTGGACTCGTTCTCTGGCGCAGATAGAGAATACAGGAACGTTTAGGGCACACTGAGTGGACGGGGGGCGTCAAGAAAGGCTACGCTGCACGGATGGGGATTGGGTCAGAGTTGGAAGATTCTGGGTGAAATGTGCTTTACTTTTGAGCGCCACGGACATTTCACTGCACTGTAGGCTGGCCTGCGGACGCAGCGGAATCACGAACAACACCCCTCTATGTGGTCTTGTGAGAATATTGAAAACGCTGAATGGCGCCTAATAGGGAAATTAGTGCATGACTGGTTCACGCCTTTGGCCCGCCTGGTAAAAGTCACTCTCCCGGGTGTGTGGGTGGTTCGACCGGTGGGAGCTGACCAAATTGGTCACGGTGCTGGGGGGCTTTGTTGCCACCGGGCCGCTGTGGGAAAACGCAGGGCCGGTGAAATGCCAAGAACGCCCCCCAATGGGAAGCAGGGGGACCATAACGCGCCACCCCGCCTCAAATTTAGAGCGTGACGATTTGGGATAATTGGTTAATTAGGGGGTGGGTGGGTTGTCCCTGACAGGGGCCAGAGCCAGCGCTCCCCATTAATGAGACAGTGATTTCTTCTTTTCTGGCTATTTGCCCCCTTTTCTTCTCAGATTTCAGTTAAAACATATGACAGGGGTGACAGCGGTTCACATTTCAACGCAATTAGCGCAGACAGAGAGGCATGAAAGCGGCGCCTACCTGGTAAATATGGTGTCCTGAATATGGGGTGGAAGGTTCCGTCAAAGCAGGGGACTGGGAAGGTCTTGGAGTGGAGACTGTGGATCGCTGGAGGTGAGGATGCTGTAGAGGAAAGGTGACGCGTTAACACGATGAATTCCTGCATAAAAGCAAAGCAACAGTAGTTCTGATTAAAGGGGCCTCTTTCTACTCACCGGCCTTTGGTGACGGAGCCAGGATTGCCCTCACGCCAAACTTGAGGAAACTTGGGTCCTTTGAGATTTTGGGCGAGCAGGATTCGCGCGTCACCGCGGCCGTAGCCAATGCGCGCTCCGCGGAGGCTCCGTTGTAGGACGCGGTGGTGGTGACGACGGGCAGGGAGGCGCTCACTGACGGCACAGTTCGGTTTATGAAGGCCGCGGGACGACTTATCCGTAGCAAGTCCTCCACCAAGAAGCTGGAGTGCGCCGGGAAGGCGGGCGGCAGAGCCGCGGCCGGCCGGTACAGCCCCGGGTACAGGGCGGGAGGCGCGATGACACTTGGGATCATCATGGTCCCGGCGTTAGGAAAAAAGTAATCACCGTGCGGAATCAGAAATACTCCGTGAATCAGTCGTGTGAATGGCTGCTAACTGTTCTGGCTTCGTCACTCTGGGGAGAGGAGCTTTATAGCAACCTGCCCCCCCTCAGCCCTCCTCTGAGAGCTGACAGCCGCAACAATGGAGCTCAACAAAGTTCTCCACATGGGCCGCTCTCATGCTGCATCCCCCGGCCCGCTGATTGGCCAGAGCGCGCAATTTATGATTGCATTAGTCTTCATAATCAAGCGACACAGAATGTAAAGAACACAAAGGAGGGCAGTCATCAATTCTGCTTGTTGGCCACTTTCCTTGAAGTTCGTGTCGTTTGGCAAAGGCGAGCGAGCTAATTAAAGAGCTTTTTTTCTCTAATTCAAGAGCTTTTTAAAAAGTTCCACTATACTTTGACTCTTAGAGCTGCCTCAAGTGGCTGAATTATATTATTTATTTATTGATTGATTTAAAAGTTTCCCAAATTAAGAACCAGAACATTCTAATAAAACAGTTACAAAATAAACAAATCCACCCCGTTCGTTCCTGGCAGCATCTCTCATGTAAATCAGCTTTAGGGTTTCATGGGATTCTCAACACTCAATCTGGCTCTCGTCATGGAATAATGTCTTAAACGGATTTCTGCTATCAAAACGCTTTAACAGATGTGTTAAATATCACTCATTTTGCACGGCCGAGGCTCGGAGCGCGCAGGAGAAGTGTGCGGCCCGGACCGTGCACTCCTGATCCTGTTAACCATGAACTAACTGTCACCCTCAGCTGCAGAGGAGGCGCCCCACGGCCTTTCTACGCTCAGGAAAAAAAGAAAGCACAGTGGAATTAAAAAAAAAGAGAAAAGCTTTCTTTCTAAAGACGGTTTTGTTCTGCTATTTTAACCAACTGAATAAAAGTGCATCTGTGATTTGATTTAAAGCGCATTCATATGAGCGGACGCTGAGACCCCCATATAAAACTCTTATTAAAGCGAATTGGAGCCGGTTAGTCGTGTTCGGTCAGCTTTTCTCATAAAGCCCGCTAAGGCAACGGGGTTAAAATGTGTGGTAAAAACGAATAAACCACAGAAAACTAAACCGATGCCAGTACGAGAGGATTATAAAACAAATAAACTTGAATTATTTGTAACATATTGAAGTTTTCTTCAACGACTTTTTAAATAATTCGGTTCTTTTGAACCTGCGCACTTAATGGAATACATTTTAAAAGTAATTTTACTAACGGAAATTACAATACATATTTATCTTAATGTGAATTAGTTCAATGAATAGTTAAATAACTATTGAATTGTTTCCAGACGTCTGTGTAATTTTGTTTTTCGATTGGAAACAGTTCAGCTAAGACTCATTTAGATTTGGTTTAAATAACAATAAGTACCTCTACATCAACCTAGTATGTAACTGACCACAATCCGATAATTAAAAGGGAACGCCTCCGTGAAATGAGCCCTCAGAGTCAACGCTTATCAGAGGTGCGCCCTCTTTTATGCGCGCAGGGCGCACTGGGCGCGCGTTGACGCAGCGCTGCGCTCCGTCTCCGAAGCTACACCTTCAATGAGTAACGAGGCCTTCAAAGCTTTTTTATGAGCCCATATTCCTTTACTTGGCAGGCCGAAATCCCTCTTTTGTGCGCGGTAAGCAGATGGTTACCAGGAAGCAGGGGCTGCTCCGGCTGACCGAGACTAATTTCTACGAGCTTTGCAAGCTTGCCACGTCCCCCGCTCCTTTTTTTTTTTAACCAGGCCGAGTAAAAACAGCTGGCTGCGGCTGAATTAAGGCCATTAAAAGCACATTTTGGAATATCACCAATAGTAACAACAGCAATCCCTCCTTCTCGGTGCTTAGAACTCGCTTATCACTTTTAAATGGTTATCATGGCTTTACGTCTGTCTATCACCAGCTCCCATAAATCGGTATTAACCTGCCATCTGGAAACTGATGCGCATTTCAATTTGTCGAGGTAGTTTTTTTTTTTTTTACATTTTTTTTGCACAATTTTCTAACTAGCCTAATTAGAAGAATTAAATCATGTTCACAATGATATTGATCGGGGCTAATGAACGTCAGTCGTGTTAAAAAGGACTTGCGCACGAAAAGTCAGTCAAGCCATGTTGCGTGAGTTTTCAGTAGCTAATATTATTATTATTCCGTGTCGTTTTACGGCGCCCAATGACATGGATAGCTGGAATGCCTCATATTTAACACTGCAGTCTGTATTGCGCAGAAAGCAGAAAGTGCGCAAAAAAATAAATAAATAAATAAATAAAAATCACAGAATGTCTATAAATTAGGAAGAAATATTTGTGTCAGATTCTGTAGCATTGTTTAAATCGCACGTTTTTTTTTTTTTTTTTTTTTTTTTTTTTAAGTTTGTCCAGTATCTTCGGCAGTTTACCAAACAGATGAACTTAAGCATTGTTTTGGCTCCCTTTCTGCTCCGTTAAGTAAAAGGGGATTGAGTAAATATGTTAGCCATGCATGAGGAGCTCTCAATGGGCCGCCTCATTGTGCTGCCGGTTCGACAGGTGGTTGACTGTTTATTATTCCCTCATTATTTATCAATGACGTGGGCGCATCAAGGGACGGAAACTCCCAGTTCTTTCACTCAGACGGGGGTAAACAGATTGTGCTGACTGGTTGCAGCACCGGCCATCGGTCCATGATCCATCAGGAGCCAAGTTCGCTCTGGGTTGATTCTGGGTTCCGCCAGCCGTCTCAGCAGTACCGGTCATTATATTATTATCCATGTCTAATCATTTTCAATTCAGCATTCAACACTGCTTGTTTAGTCAGCCAGCAATGAATTAAATTGACTATATGACAGAAATTGCGGTGATTGAAAATCATATTAGTCCCTTCTCATTTAAAAAAAAAAAAACAGTTTTACTACATTTTATATTGGGCATTTATTCATCGGCTAAATTGTTCACTTTTGTGTTTATAATGCAGACAACGTCGGAACAACAGATTAAAATCTGTCCAGCTAGCTCTGACGTCCTTAGATTGTACCTCTTACTGATATCCACTCATGTGCTTGTCCCTTTTAAACATAAATTATAAAATACTTGTAATAAAAGGGCTCAATTTAAACAAACTTATTTTAATTGTCTTAATTCTTTTTTTGAATTTACTTGGTAATCTATAAAAATTAAGGAGTTTAACAAGGGGAAAAACATCAAGCTGGGTACTTATCTACTTTTAAAAGTTTCCATTAAGTTGTCCAATTGTAGCTTTTTTAAATAGAAGATTACTTAATGGGGGAAAATGCTTAAACTGTTTAGGAACTGTTTTAAACACTATAGGTCCCCGTTATTCAATAGCATTATTGTCATGGACAAAACATTTGCTTTAATTCTATTAATCTGTCAGACTTTGATGGCTTCAGTGTGTGCACCGCTGGTTCCCCTGTGAACACAGGCCATGCCAACAGGGTTATGAAAAATGTTATGTTATACATTTATATAACCAATGAGAGACATTGTGCCTTTGCTGCCACAGTTTTCTAAACGATTAAATTGACCTGATCAACGCAGCACAACTTAAACTAGATTTTACATGAATGCTGCCTTAGCTGGATGAGCCCCTCGTTCTTCATCCCCAGTAGACAAAATATCCTTCAGAAGAATCCAGGCTTAACCATCTAAGTATTTTACACTTAAAATTAGAGATGATCAAATGCTTTCTATATTCCTGAAAATTTTTATTTTAATAAGCACCATTTATTTAACCACCAAAGGAAAATCTCGAATTAGATAAGAAGCAGGTGAATACTAATCTAACAGCCATATTGCTCATATCCAAAGCCCCTGGCATCTATAAATCGGTATGTATAACTCAGAATAAAGGTTTCCTCAATGTTGAAAATCCATATCCCAGTTAAAGCCCAAAATTTAATACCTGCATCTAAATTAAGAGTCATTTTAGTTCAATTGTTTCTGATTGGAAAGGAGACAGGAATCTTTATAAAGAAAACAATGTAAATCAGGCATCAATTTTAAGAAGTTCTAAATTTACATTTTATTAAAAAATATAATCTTGTAAATTATTCATACCCTTTTCAATATCCATTGGGAAAACTTTACATGAATTACAGCAATCAGTCCCCGCTCATGATCTCTGACCAGCTTTTTCCACGTCTCCACTAGTATTGTGACGATTATGTGGTCTTTGAAGAAGGAATGCCTCCTTACCATCACCCTAATCTTTGGCTCCCTCCACAGATTATCAGATTCAAGTCGAAGGCTCTGGCTTCATTAGTTTTAGTCAGAGGAAACCTGAATTTTCCAGGTGCACAAATAATTTGGGCTGTCAACGTAGTATCATTAAAATATTCTACATGTTCCTGATAGATTTAAAGAAATAAACTTATTTAAGATATTTGTAAAATTTCCTTTAAAAATATTTTATTTGTGAACTTCTCGCTGAATATTTGAAGTACTCATAATAATTACGATGCATTTTTGTAATAGTAGTTATGAAGCGATGTAGTGCATGTCCAGCTTTCCAAAGACTTCTTCAGATTTGCAGATCGCTGCTGAGTTTCCTCCTGGATTTGGCCCACAGCACATTAGAACATCACATCTCCCAGACTAAGCTGCAGCGGGTTGCTGCTCCTGCCATGTGCAGTTAACCAAACATCTATTTCATTGGATTGAGTCGGTGACCGGGCCTCACCTCAGCAGCGGCTCCCACTCGGGGTGTTTTGGCCGCTGCTTCACCTCAGCGCTCCGGGTCCTTGCAGCATCTGGTGCAAGCGGTGAAAAAGCTCCCCTCAACACTGAGCGAATTAGTGATGCCATAAGACTCAGAAGGACAGTGACAAGCATTAAATCGATATTAACTTTGTATTAAACATGGGGCCCCCTCCTTCACCCCCAAATGGACTGAAGCCACGTCGGTGCACAAAGCGCTCTGTTTGAGCTCTCGGCTGCACCTGTTCCTTCTCGCTTGGTCATGGGAGTTCAGCTTCTTAGTTTCACCCCAGGCTCCTTTCTTGTCTGACTCGCCCCACACTGAATTCTTTCAGTTCGGCTTTTGTTAGCGGTTTTTCCTCTCATCCTCACGCCTCCAGTTTTACAACTCATAAAAATCACATTAGGAAGACCGTGCATTTCGCATTTCCAGTAACTTTAGACTGGCCGGTTCCCCTCGCAGCCACACAAACCTCAGAGCAGAGCTGCTCTTTTTGCTCCAGACACTCGCCTCCCCTTTTAGGATGCTCGTTTATTAGCAGTATGGATGTCGAGTTGTGTCCTAATCCTCTTATAGCGCATGTTGGTACAGTTTGCATATCATTTTCTAATCTTGGAGAAAGGCCACAACCTTTTCCATTCACAGGGAATCTCCATCCTCTTTCAGTGCAGCCACAGCCAGCGGCATTAGCATAATCTGACAACCGATACTATTGTCTGTGACCTTGTATGCAAAGTTAATTACTCATTAATACCAGACAAAACAGAGAGGTGCGGAGGAAACACAGTGGTCCATTAAATCTTATTTTTAGATCGGGAAGACAGGCAGGTGGGTCGTTAAAACTTTTACCTGAAATGATCGGAATTTGTTTCGATCCACATTGATGGGTCGAAACAACAAAAGCATCTGGTGCAAAAAACGCAGAATCGGCCGTTTAACCAGTCGCTTTAGGTTAAGCAAAAAATCTAGCACCAATATTTAACCCCCACCCAATCCAAGGGTTACACACACTCCTTCAAAAGTAGATACGATTTGTCACAGTGGCTCAGTGTTAATCAATTGCAAATGTATTTCTCTGCCGGTTTAATCACATCTCTACATTAGTTTCACGGATCCGGGGCGATTTGCCAAAGGAGGCTCCACTCTGTGGCCCCGGCCCCTCAGCACCTGGCAGTCTTTTCTGGTAGCGTCATGTAAACACTTACTGCTCCAACGGGTGCCCTGTCTGAGGACCCAAGCGTCTCCGCTCCGCATGGATAGGATGGCCGGGGCTGTGTGCTTGTCACCCCTGGTTTACCTTAGAAGCCCTTTGTGACATTAACAGTAGTTCTGAGCTGGCCTACAGAACATCGGTACAGATAGAGATACCAATATCGGATTGCTATGGCTTTAAAAATGAATGAATAAACGGGTTAAAGTGCAAACATGTGCAGCTTTCTTCACAACACTCTACTGACACTTCGAACAGATAAAAGAAATGTCATCCAATTCTAGTTTATATTGCATTTTGAGAAGTGATATCCACACTGTAATATGCTGCACTAATTCATTCATTCTGAAGTTATGCTTAGGGGTAAGGTTTGTGAGTAAAGCCCTCAGGGTCTGTTGTCCTCAATGCAAAGGGTGGAGGAAGTGTGTAAGTATGTTTAGGAGGGCCAGCTGAAGAAGACAGTGGAGGAGAAGGTGGCATGAATGGAAAAAAAGAAAGAGCTTGGGTGGAGGAGGGGATGCTTGACGGACTTCACTGCCTGTTGGCCCTGCAGCATTGATGCCGTGTTGGCCATATAATCGGATTGCCAGTGAGTGAAAGTGAGCCCGGGTGCTTATGTCAGTTTGCGTCTCGTCAAGCTGAATAATACGCATGGCCAGGGAGTGAAGCGGACGCTTGCCATTGAAGGCTCCCAGTACTTGCGGCTAAGCATTTCTAAAAGAGAAAAAGCCTCATTGGATTCATATATAATTCTCACTCAAGCGTTTTGATTCATTTGCATAACAGGGAGGGGGGCAAAACCAGTGATCTTTTTTTCAGCGCCGCTGCTTCTCCGGCTAAACAAGTGTGTGTGTTTGCGTGTGCTGGTGTGTGTGATTGGAGCTGAGGACTGTATTAACAAGGCTGAACGTGAACCATAAACTTGTCCCCTCATGATTAATCGAAAACTCAACAGGAAAACATGTAAACAGACTTTTCCAACTCGTTTCCTTGGTTAGTCAAGGGCAGTGCTGTACGTAAAATGAACGCACCTGCAACACACGAATGCCCAACCGGTCCTTTTCACACCCATGGAAAAACGCGAGAGTAAACGGAGGATTGTCACCAAGATGGTCAGAAAATAGAAAGTATTCCCTCATTCTGAAGGTTTTTCATGGAAATGTCACCAGGAACAATGACCAACGTCTTGCCCTCTCCAGCATTTGAATCTGTCTCGTTTAGCTGAATGAGGAACGATTCATGACAAGTTTCAGCTCAGAAAATGGAAAACTGATTTAAACACTTAGAAGACTTTAACCCTCACTGCAGTCTAAGAATGCCGTGCATTGATGTAATCCACTATCATGTTAAACTGCCTTTTCTTACATCTGTGGAGACCAGTTTATCTGAAATAATTTACCAATAAACAAACGGGAAGAAAACTGAATACATGTTCTATTCCCACCCCCCTGCAAAAAGTTACTATCCTACTAATAATGTGAATTTAAAAAGTCTTCAGTGTTTAAAATATATTTAGAGACTGTAGCTCTCTGTACTTGATTTTATTTAGCCATAAGTTGAGACCCTGTAGTTATAGAAATGCCATAATAGAAAAAAAGTTCTATGATCTTGGTTTTTAAACCTCAAAACTTATTTCAAAATAAAAGTTCAGACTTCTAGCAATTTTTTTATTTACATTTTTTTGCTGTTGCTAGAGCGCCAGAGTTTCTGAATTCATATAAAAGGATCTTAATTAAATAGGAAACAAAAGATTCACGATCGTTTAAAAAGATCAAATCCAATTTCAAAAAAGAAGGAAGTGGGATAAATGTAATCATGCAACTGTTATCCAGAAGACCTGACTGCTTCTTATCCAGACAAGGATGTCTTCGGTTTTACAAATCCATCTGTTTGCTTTAGGAATCAAAAGCTGATTGGCTGGAAAACGCTAAAGGCTAGCATTAACATAGGCTAAGGCAACATAAATCCACAAAGAAGTTTTATTTTTTGTGTATCCAAATAAAATCTGAGCTCAGATGATTTCACACACAAGATGGGAAAAATAATTTTCCTAACTTGCACCTCCCATCTTTCTCCACGATCAGCTGATAACTGTGTTTGTTGTCATGCAAAGTTTGCCAAGGCGGACAAACTTAAATGCCGTCAGCTCCGTGGTTCTGTGCGGTTCTGTGTGCGGTGGCAGAAGCTTACAAGGCCACTGAGGTTCTCTTCTACCCGGATGCGGACACTCAGTCGCACCATTTAGCCCGTTCAAACTCTGTGAGGCATTATGAGCGCCGGGGCGGTCCGAATCATCGCTCAGAACAGACGGCAGCGATTTGGTCCGACTGACTTTCCAAACAGCCAGATTGGACCCCCCCCCCTGATCCGACTCCTGGAGCAGTCAAAGTCCTGCATCTCAAAGTCACTTGCAGCCATTTGGAAGCACTGGCCTGTGCTGCCTCTCAGACCCCGCTGTGGACTAAAACTGATCCCGTCACTGCATTATGGGGATCTAATAAGCTGTAGGTGAGCTGACCTCTGCTCCCCCAGGCCCCGGCTCCCCTTTCTGCTTGTCAGCTCTCTAAACCATCACTCAGCTATTTCTTTCACATCAACTGCATCCCTCTCCCTCTTTCTTCTTCTCCATGCCTACACTCCCTTTGGTTCAGCAGCCACGTTGAGGTCAAACATTTCAGCTTTATCGAGAAGTTTTTTCCTGATTAGAGACGCGCAGAGCACTTTTGTCCGTCTCTGTTCTTTTTAATCCAAAAGCAAACTAATCCTTTGACTGGTATTGGCTTTCCCTGATCAAGCTATGATCACGTTTTCCAGGGTTTTCACAAACAAAGAAGCCAGATACTCCCCATCTAAATTGTTGCAAATTTCAAACCTAAGTAATGATCATATTTGAAAATCTGGAACTCTCCATTCATCTGACTCAAAGTCATTAAAATGTGTACTGGGATCTTGCAGCAAATGTAATTTGTTTCTTATGTTCAAACTCTGAGTCCACTTGGAGCTCTCTTCCATGCATTGTACTCTTGTGCACAAGTGAAACGGATCAGACAGGGGAAGGGTCACCTATAGCAGGATGACCTCTGCTCTGCAGGGCCAAATGATAAGACACTTAAGGTCAAGAAGAGCACAAAGGACCGAGAGAGTCCACTCCAAACACAAGAAGCCCGAGAACAGGAATGTTAGTTCTCACTTGAGGTAAATCTTCAAAACGAAATGTCATCCTTAAAGGTATGCAACAGGTCAAGGATGCTCTTACACCTTTCTTTGTTTGGACACTATATAAGACATGTAGAGGCAGCTCTATTGGTCCGCTGTGCCACACACAGAGAAAGAGTTCCAGTTGTTTCACCTTTTTTTTTTTACTGCATTGACATTCAACACATCCACAGTCCAACCTTGTTAGCTTTATGGCACATGTCCAGTCAAACATCTGCAATCTGGCCACAGACTCTCAATTGGATTTTGCTCTGGACTTTGACTAGGCCATCCTAACACATGGATATGTTTTGATGCAAACCATTTCATTTTAGCTCTGGCTGTATTGGGTCGTTGTACCTGGTCTCTCTCAACATCTAAAAGGTTTTCTCCCAGGATTGCTTTGTATGTGGCTCCGTCCATCTCCCCATCAAATCGCTGTTGTCCCTGAGGAAAAGCATCTGCACACCTTAAGGATGATGTTTCAGGTGGTGTTACATGGCTTTTTCCACCACATGTAGGATTTTGCATGTAGTCTAACCTGAACAGAACACCTTCTATCACAGGTTTCCTGTATTAACTACTATGACTTCTTGAATACTAGAGATCCACAGCTCCACCTGAGCTGTGGATCTCTGCAGCTCCTCTAGAGTTATCATGGACCTCTTGGCTGCTTCTCTGGTTAACACTCCCCTTGGCCAGCCTCAGTCAGTTTAGGCGGATGACCATGCTTTGATAGGTTTGCAGTCGTGTGTTTTCCATTTTCAGATGCTGGACTGAACAATTCTCAAATATCATATTATAACCCAACTCTAGATTAAATTTCTTAAAAACTCTCCCCCTGACCTGACAGCTGCGCACCTTGGTCTTAGGGTTGCCATTTGCTCTCTAACGTTCTCAAACAAACCTCTGGGGCCTGCACAGGAAGCTGGATTTATGCTAATTGTATCACACACAGGTAAACAATTTATTAATTAGGTGACTGCATTGGGTTGCACTGGGTATCACAGTAAAGGGGGCTGAATACAAATGATTTTTATTTGAATAAGATTTTGACAGCCATGCATTCTTCCACTGCAAAAAGGGTGTGAAGTGGAAGAAAGAGAAAATACTAGCATGTTTATATGTTTGGGTATGAATACTGGTGTAAATTACTGAATCTCATGCACTGTTGGAAATTCAGAGCGTATGAAGAGTATACTGTGAGAAAAAAAAATTAGACTTGGATAAAAGGAGAAACTGGCAAGCACTGTATAATGAAAGATTTACAGAATAATGACACATATGTTCCAATTTTACACCATTCATTGAACCGGGACAATATTTCAAGGATTAAAGATGACAAGCCATGAGAGGCTGGTCTCATGGGTCCCGGGATCACAGCTGCATTCACATGCAAAGAGATTACACCATGCAAGCACACTAAAATTTTCTTTCAAATTAAAATTTGTTTTAATGACTGGAATCCACACAAAAAAAAAAAAAATGTTTGCCACAATAATAATAAAAAAATCCTTTTAAAGGAGCGGTAATAGTGCACAAAAAAAACTAATTGAGAAAAGCTCCATCAATTCATTCACTGTTGCAGCATCAGACAAAAAGAGCAGAAAGATGAGGGCATGCGAGTAAGAGACAGTTGGAAACTGTTGCCCGTTGAAAAAGCTCTATTCAGTTCCCATCCGAGGTCCTTCATACTCTCAGAGGAGATGACAAAGAGCACCAGTTAATTAGCAAGAAGTAGCATCTCAAGACACGCCAAAGAAGAAAAAGCTCTCCATTCACTATCTGCTCACCTCTCGGTTATGAGACTCAAGAGTGTGAAGGAGGAAGGGATGGGGTGGGGTGAAGAGAGAGGACCTCGGCTGCCTGCGTGAAGCCGCCTTGCTTGATTTAATTTGGACAGTCATTCCTTTAATTTGCAATGTCATTGTATCTAATGGTGAGCCTTCTATAGAAGCCGGTGAAAGAGTGAAAGCCCCGGAGTCTGAGTCAACGATGTCCCCCTTCTGTCCGCCGGTTGAGACGCGGCTGCAGACAAGGAAAGGAGGATGAGAGGGAGGGATTTGGATGGAGGGCAAAGTTTTAATTAAGGCACTCCTCTGGCTCTAAGCAGACTAATTCAGCTATAGTTCCTCACAAGTGTACGAAATGATTGAAACAGGAGTGAGAGAGAAGGCCTGGAGGGTCGCTTATATTAGATCCATTGTTGAAGAAGATTCTGGAGTGCCTGGATGTGTCATTAAAAAGAAAACTGGCTACCTTTCCCTCAAAAAACATAAATTATTAATGAAAACTTTACCATCTGTCAAGAAAACTCTCCTTACGTTGCAGAACTGAACCAAAATGAAGTAGTTCACGTTCTAATGTAATAAAAGAGCAGATTACGAAATAATAGGAAGACTTGGAAGAGTAACCACACGCAGCATCGCAACAGGAGCAGAAGGGGAACAGCTTGCACCATAAACCTCCAGTGGAGGGAACCTGGTGGCTCTAAATGCCGGTTTTGTTTGATTTGTTTAAATGGAGCCCTGATCAGAGTGAAGAACTCCCTGAGGTCTGCAAGCCGAGGTGCAGACAAAGGTAAGTCTGCCTTGGCTCAGGTCCCAAAGGACCGAGGAATATGCAAAGCCCTGCACCTCCACACTGAGCCTGAATGTGAATGGCTTAAGACGGGCTGTGCCATAAGGCGGCAACATTTAGCTCCGCTAGCCACTTGGCTTTGCATGTAGAGTTTGCAAATGTTAATGTATGAGATGAGTTAGGGATTTACCATGAATTTAACTTATTTACTGACACTTTGGGCCAATAGTAATAGACCAAATAAAACTGACACATATGCAGCAGCAGAAAAACAAAGTAGCTGAAAAGCTGAGTTCATTGCCTGAGACAGATTGTGTCAATCAAACCGCCGTGTGGAAAAATGTCACCGCCCAGGTCTTTGAGGTTGCATTGACTGTGTTCATCCACACCGCACCAGGCCACACCATTCAGAGAAGACAGCTGAGCAGCATTTAAAAATACTTTTTAGCATTATCCTTCTTATTACACATTAAATACATTTAACAGAGTAATGATGTTTGCTTTTTTCAGCTTGTGCAGTAACACTAAAGACTTTTCTGCCATCAGCAGCTGTAACAAACATATAATACAAATAATAGGAAACTATAAATTGTAAATTAGATTGATAAAATGGGAAAATATGATATGAGGGGGGGGGGGGGGTCTCAAAATAAAAAAACAACAACAATTTCTTCTCAAAATAAGATAAAAAGGGAAGTTTACAGAGTAGAAAAAAACATTTTTTTTTTAACAAAGAAACTGCTGACAAGCCACCGTTAGGTCGTTTAAAGAGGCCACTAACATTTGGCTTCTAAGGTTAATAAACACTTATTATCCATCAGTTTCATGACATCAACAGGAAGAAGACGAATGACAGGACCGTGTTTATTTTACCCGTTGCTGCTAAACATTGCTCATTTTATGGGGCTTCAATATGGACACAGTGAGCTGGGATTAATCCATGTTCTGACTATGAGACACAAACGTATTCCTACTTTTAGAACTTTTTCATATTTAACCATGTTACAGCCTCAAACATTGTAATTTATTGGGACTTTTTGTAATGGAACTACATAAAGTTGTAACTGAAGAAAAAAAAGCTTATATGGATTTAATCTTTTTTCTTTATACTAATGAAAATCCCAAATAGGTTGTGAATTTGTATTCAGCCCCCTATACCCCGATACCCCAAAATAACATCCAGTGCAGCTAGATTCCCTTTTTTACTTATTTATCTCTGTTCTGTGAAGGCTTCAGACGCTTTTTAGAAAAAAAAAAAAAAAAAAAAAAAAAGCATTATGATGACTATGGAGCACAGCACCAGGTTAGGGAGAAAGCTGAGGGTCGGTTCAGCTGTAAAATAATCTCCAAGGCTTTGAAGATCTCACTGAGCATGGTTCTGTCCATCTTCTGATAATGGAAAGATTAAAACACAACTGTAAATAATCCAGTTGGTGTAGAAAAGTTGTCCAAAGATGGGTATTAACTGTCTGGCTAGCAGCATAAATATATTATTTTGCTCATTTAGGCATTGCAGCTTCTCCTGGCATTGTCACTAACATTTTATTTTACCCAAGAATACAACGGCCTTCTTCCATAAACACAAACTAAGAGCTGCAATGGAATGGCTTTGAATGAAGCATATTCGTGTGTTAGAATGGCCTAGTCAAAGTCCAGACTGCAATCCAACTGCAAAATCTGTGGCAAAGCTTGAGAATCTAAGTTCCACAGACACATCCGTCCAATCTGACTAAGCTTGAGCTATTTTGATGGGCAGAAACAAACCTCGACAAGATTTGCTTCTGAATCCGCTTGATTTTCAAGGTTTTATTTTTAAAAACAATATCGAAACATTTGCCATTTTCCTTCCACTTCAAGACACTGCTTTGTCCAGGTCGAACATATAAGATTATAAATGAAAAGGCAACGGACAGCAGTCAGAATGCCTCCGTGGTTTGCATTCCTCTGCTTTGAGATTCGTCATGAATATCCCAACAGGAACATTTTGTGTTCAGCGGTCAATATGGACGTTTTGACTCCCAAATGCCTCTTTGTGAGTCACAAACATTTGCAAGCATGAAAGCAAAGACTTTCTTTTTTCTGGAAAAGAGAGGAAACCTTTAGAAGGGAGGGAGGAGGGTGTCAGAGCTTGTGCTCAAATCCCTGGAAAACTTAAAGCGAGAAAGTGGAGGGGGATGGATCTGCCGAGGGAGAAGGGTGGAGGGGAGGGTGATGTATGGATGCGTAATAGTAAGAGTTTATTCACTGGTGTCTGAGGGAGCCTTTCAGAGCCACTGAGTTAGTGTCTATAGTGGGTCAATCAACCATAGGACTTGGAGGCTTTATCTCTAAAATACTACCCCACCACCACCACTTCCCCACCCTTCAAACACACACCAACAAAGACACACACACACACACACACACACACTCGCTACCTGTGAGAGTCTGTCATGTGCAGCTAAGGGCGCCATTGAGAGAGGCTGGGGGGCAGGGGGACGGCCTGAGAGCGATAAACAATTCGAAGGAGTCTATCATTCTGTGTGGTGTTGTCTTAGGGCCTGAAAGACGCCACGGCCCACCACCATCACCACCACAACCACTCCTCCGCCTGTCGTCTTCGTGTGCCTCTGATTTCCATCCGCCGCCACATTGTGACCATCTGCAAACCTCCTTCCAATAAAAGTTTTTTTTTAAAAACAAATTCTTTTAGCCGTGATAGTCCGATATTCATGCAATAAAAATAAGTACACATTAACATTTTACAGATGAATTTCCTATTATTCTAACCTGCTTAGATTCAGGATGTTCATTCGTCTTGCGTGTGATGATCTAATGTAATACAACTCGTTGACAGCGCATTTCCAAATGCACTCAGCCACTTCTAAGTCTTGACATTGGTCTATCAAATTTCATCACAATGTAGAGTTGTGTTGAGAATCTTTAAAAAATTTTATGTCGTTAAAAACAATCTAATGTGGCAGGATAAGATGGCTGCCCTTTGTGGGAAATGAGCAGAACCCAATCTGACCACAGCAGAATTCACTGATAAATCTTAGCTCAAAACCCACAAAGACAGAAAAAGTAAAAAAAAAAAAGCAATAAATAAATAACATTAAATAAAATTCAAATAAGATTTTAAATGCTTCACATCAAAATTGAAGTTGAAAACTGAAAAAAACATAAAATTAATGAAGACATAATAGTGGGATGCAAACTTTATGCTTGCGTTTAAATCCATATTAAATGCTACAAGAGCCAGCAAGTGCATTGCAGTGTATAGTGCTTTAATCATTCCTTTTCTGTCTGTAGTTAAACATTAAATATCTGGGAGCATTTCCAAACTTCCCATTTTTTAGAAAAAATTTTTTTTTCAAAAAAAAAAAAAAAATCAACGCAATTAAACCAGAAGAGAATATCTCTGTCTCTCTCAGACTTTTTTTTAAAGAGCAAATAATTTAAAATATATAATAGTAGATACAAATATCCAAAATACTTTTTTTTTAGTGTTATTGTTTGTTAGAGTCTTGGGTAATTAATAGTATATAAATGATTTACAAAGAAATGTGAGACTTTTCCAAGTTAAAACAGCCTAATCCTCCTCTGTTCCAGAAAATTACAATTTTGTTAGTTTGCAATTAATTAATTAATTGCAATTAATTTATATCCAGTAAACTAGAGCCTTTGCCTGTGTAAATGATCATTTCTGCAGTAAAATGTTTTAATGTCTTTCACTGATCTGTAGGAAAATCTAAAATATATTTCTTCATTATGAACTGGTCAAAATTTTATATTAAATGGAATTTATGAATGAATTAGATTTTTCTAATGCAAGCAAAGTGGTTAAAGTGTTTACACAATGTATGTGTGTTGCGTGCTTAAGTCTCAAATAAACTGACTGAAGTAATGTTGAGCCTTTAATGACGTATTTGAACCGTTATGTTTATCAATGTAATGATCAACAGGACGTTGTGGGTGATGGCAGTGTTAACGAGGACCGGCAGACAGGGAGGAGGAAGACCAGTCATTTTGAAAATCTCTGAGGCGATTTTTTAAAATCTTGTTTTATTGTTGAGAAGAAGCATGGTGAAAAAGCAGGTTATACAATAGAACAGGTTGGACTCTGACGCTACAACACAGAAAAAACAGGAGGGGTGACTTGATGGAGAAGAATCTGAGCTTGCAGATGGCATGGGTTCTCTGCTGTGAGTGCTAAAAGACGTCCATGCTTTGATGGATAAAGTTCAGTATGTTCATGTTGTATCGTCTATCGTGTTTTCAAGGCACTGGAAGTAATCCAACAATGTCAATTGGCTGGGGGGGGGGGGGGGGGGGGGGTACCCAGGGATGAGAGATGTGAAGAGACAGTGGTTTGTATGTACAGAATGGGACTTGGAACATGACCTTGTGGTGCACCTATATGTAACATAATTGTAATCCAGATAATCCAGGCTGGATTAGTCTGACTAGGTAATGATGCATCCTGTTGACCAAGTTTTTTTTCCTAGCAGCAGAAGATAATCATTAAATGTTTTAAATATTCTGTCAATGCAGCGTTGTTGTATGTGGATACTCTCAAGAGCACAGGCTGTGGAATTAAAGGTTATTTATTTTAATGCAATTCTACTTAATGGTATCTTTTAACAGTCTAGGTCAGAATTGTGAATCGTTTGCATCTGTGTTAATAATAATAATAATAATAATAATAAATAATTGAACTTTATTGATCTCACAATGGAGAAATTCACTTCTGCATCTTAACCCATCCCCTTGGGGAGCAGTGGGCTGCCCAAGGGGTTTGCATAAATATCTTCAAGGTCATTTTCTATGACTTTCTTAAGGCTACAAAACACAATTAAAACTAGTTCGTTTCCAGCTACGCACCAAACCTTTTAATACAGTCTACAACCTTTCAATTAGGTTGAAGCTAAAACTGTTTTTTGAAACCTGACGTTAATCTACGTTACCAAGCACAAAACTAGTTTTGGCTTTTGATTACCGTCCTGCTGAAACACCAGCTTGTGTCCAAATTTTTAAATATTGGATATTTAGTTAAGGTAAATTTGGAGAGTTGTGAAGTAATACTCCTTCATATTCCATGCAATTTACCAATTCATCTGTTCAACTTTCAGTTGTAGAGAACCCGGCATCATGCCTACACCACTGTGCTTGACAGCTGCTGGTGTTCTCAGGCCGAAAGCCTTACATTGACCCAATGACCCCATGTGTATAGTGACCAATCGGTCTGAAGGTTCTCAGAGACATGAGCTCATCCACCATATCCAACATGTGACTGTTACATAGTAATTATTTGAAAAAATGGTATAATAAAATAAAATAAAAAGATCAAAATCATTTGCTGAGACTTTATTTGGTTGGGGAACTATGTTTTAGTTTTTATGTGTTGTATTGTGGGGAAAAAAAAAAAACTTTAGTTTTGCTATGTTTACTTAAGGTTCATAAATCTAAACCAGTTTTTAAAAAATGTGGGCCAATGTAAACACAAGAGCACAATCTATTACCAAGGATGGTGGTGGTAGCGTCAGGCTTTAGGTCTGTTTAGCCAATCAGAGGTACTGGTGAATTAGACTATGCGGATAACATGAAGGAGGTGGATTTCCTGCTGGTTCTTAATATTCACCTCAATATAAGAACTAAATAACTTTGAGATTATTGTCAGGCAGGCAGATATTAAAACTAGATTTGGGCAGATAAATCAGATCAACATTGAAAGTGTCCAGACCTCGGCCATATTGGACAATTCTTAAAACATAAAGTCTGCTGTAGGAAACCAACCAATTTAAATGCACTCCTTTGTCAAAAACAGCGATCCAATATCCACCCAGAATGACGTCAGCAGCTGCTTCAAGGGCACCTAAAGGCTGCAGCGTCTCTTTGACAAACCTAAAGAGTTTTATCCAAATATTAGTGGCGCTTTATGCACCACATCTATACCTTTATGTATATTTAAGTGGGTTAACGGAGATCCGCAGTAAAATAAAAATTGTACACCTTACTCTTGTTTAAAAAATAAAACTGTTGGACAAACATTCCCTAGTGAAAATCAGCAACATTAAAGCATAAGAATCATTGATGCTTATAACTGTATTTAAACTTCTTAACTGAAATGCGCAGTCTTTTGATCTGTTGTCAGCATCTGTAACCAAACACACCGCACAGACGAAGTGAAAGTGCACAAGATAATTAAGAGGAGCAGAGCAGGGGGTACACAGAGTGGTGCATGAAGCTGGTGGCCACTGAGGTAAGGTGAAGGGGTACCAGGAGGACATAAAGAAAGAGTCACAGAATACAGTCATTACCCACCCAGGGCTATTCCTCTCTGGCCCATTAGCTGATGGCGGCCGTGACAAATTGGGTTTTGTCGCTCCTAGCAGGGTCATCCAGTGGTGGTCTGGGGCCTTTTCTGTAACCGACGCGCACTCAGCCGTCTTCACAAAAAAAAGAAAAAAAAAAAAACTTTAACACGGGACTAAAAAAAAAAAAAATCCATCCCTGACTGCCTTCCTTGGTTTAAAAAGAGGCAGTGAGGTAAGAAAGAGAAACGTGATCGTGAAAAGAGATTTGTTGCGATGCGAGACGGGCAGGGAAGTGATCGTTTAGCCACACGTGGGTTAAGGAGACTCCACGGCACGTTAACCCTTCTCGACTCGGAACCACACCAAAATATTAAGTGACTCAAAGACGAAAGACGCTGTCCTGGTGTGGGTGAGCCAACAACTTGACAGCGGACGGGATAAATGTAAACGGGCCACACTTCCACACGTTTACAGACCAAAATTTTTCTTTTTTCAGCAGTTTTATGATGTTGTAAACAACTGCTAGACATTTATCTTGTTTATTTTTTTTCTCTGCATAGTTTTAAGATCTTGAGAGTCTGAAGTTGGTTTGTACCTCAGCAGTGGTGGATGGTTATTTCCTTGCTTTTTGGCAACTGGAATAACATCAGTTTCAAAAACAATACCACTCAGATTTGTATAAAGGCTTAATTGTCCTAGACTAAATACAAATTCCTATATTTTTCAAAACTAGGATCGCCCATGGTCAGTTTTATCTCAAAAGTACACCAATGGGTCACCAAAATCCCCTTTTTACAACATTTTCAAATCAATGGTTTGGCTTTTGTGCTACTAAGATGAAGAAAGGCATTTAAATATAGAAATCAATCTAAAAGGTATTTATTCACATTTGAAATATATATTAATATCAAACTGCAAACATTTTAGGACTATGTATGAACTATCGTCCTCCATTTTTCTTCTCTTTTTTTAATCTTCACGACATAATAAAATCAGATATGGTTAAAAAAAATGAGTCAAGTTGAAAGCACTCCATCATTAAAAGGCTGTCGTCATGTTCAAATGACAAAAACCCAATAATTGTGCATCTGATGTGAGCTGTATACAGCAGTGCCTGCTTGGGTGTGCATCCTGTCCATTCCGCAGCTGAATAAAAGGCCAGTTAGCCACCTAGCGGGCTACTAATTCTCCATGTCAAATACAATGGCTCCAATTATATGGTAATCAGTGTTGGTAGCTCATACCTTTCTGCGGCTTTCTGCGTGTGTGTGTCTGGCCGGGCCGCTCCTCTGGGACACGGTTAGTCACGGCTTATTATTGACCCATTAGACACCCGTCCCACTGCCAGAAAGAAACCAGCCGGCTCACAGGCCGCCCCGCATCCACTGAGCAACCATAACAAGAACTATGGTAATCATTTTGGGATCTATGCTATGAATGAATGAACCCATCAGCGCCAAATTATGAGTGATCGTTGTTCACGTTTAGTATCTGATAAAGTAGCTCTGTAGGAGTCGGTAAAGTGGCCTACGGCACAACAGTGTACATATGATCCATTCACATATTGTCTCAAAGGAGTTATGAGCCCTTCTCACACCACTGCTACACTTTCTGCAAATGCACATTTGTGATTTTGAGATTTTATTTTTGATACCCGATAGAATTTCTTCATATTCGTGCCTGCACTTAACATTTAACAAAATATCGTGCAAAGCAGATTTGAAATGTGTCCATTTCAAGCCTGAGGATTTTCTCTTCAAAACATATCCTCGTGTTTCTGGGGCTTCTCCTCTTGGCCACATAATCGAAAACTGTGTTGTTTTGATATAATCCTCCAGATCTGTCAACTCTAAAGCTTGCCCTCTGCCCCACCCTTCCCTTCGTCCTCCCACCACACAACACACCCACACAGACCCCTCTGCCACCGTCTCTGCAGTCCCCACCCATCGAAAGCAAAGCCCCTTTTGTTAACCTAATGTGCTTTTACCAGTTGCTTTCTGCCAGGGAGACATCTGCTGTGTGCAACCAGTCAATATTGTGAGGACAGTTCAAAGCGGCCAGTTCATTATCTGTGTCAGCTTAACAACCCGAAGGTAGCGGTCTAAGGGACACAAGGGGGAGGAGGGGAGAAGGAGAGGAGGGGAGACAATGTGTAAGGATACAATGGACTCCTCATTAACCAGTGATTTATCATGATGAGATGCCCAGTTCAACCTTTGGCCCTCTCAGTGCACGCACACACACACACACACACACACACACACACACACACACACACACACACACACACACACACACACACACACACACACACACACACACACACACACACACACACACGCACACACACCTCTAGGACCCCTAGAAACAGGATCCTATTGTTGGAGGAAGGCAAAAGAAGGCAAAGGAAAGTGGAGTTGAAAGTGAAATGATACAGTTAAAAAGCCAAATGAAAAGAGAAAAATGATCCCAATGTTTGTCCTTCAGCAAGTTCAAGATAAAATCCATATCAAGAGTAAACAGGCTGAGACTTCCTTTGTTTTTTTTTCCACAGAAGAACCGAGAAGAAGGCTGTAAATATATTTTTAATTCCTTTTATTAATACCGATAGGGGGGGAAATGTGTGAACAACTGTGGTCCAATTTATGCAAATGACAACATATTTTTTCAGTTTGGTTTAACTTGAGGCAGGCTGTTGAGCTTCAAACTCCATTTCAGCCGAAGTGGGGAATCACTCCATAGCTTAAAGTTAGCTTTTAATGTGAATATAATCAAATTCATGTTTTCCAGAAATCACTCCCAGATTTCAGACTGCATTAGTATTTATACATGAAGGACAAACGTCATGAAAAGAGTTTCATTTTATCAATATTTGGGTATGTAGCCTTATTGGGCATTTAGGAAACAGGCTGAATGCTACACAAGGCTGGCACCAAAACAGAGGATGCCCTAATTTATTAATTAGAAAAATAAACCTGTTCATGCTACGTTTAAAATGTCCTTAAGAGAAACATCAGTCAGTTGGGCAGTTTGACATCTGATCTGTTTAAAATATTTTTTTTTATCATCAGAACAATTACCTTTTCCCCCCTTGAAATGCTTGAAAAGTAAGAACTCAACTTGTGTTTGGTCAAAAAGGCATAAAAAAGCCTGATGAAAGTTTGTGACACATGGTTTAATGGATAAATGCAGATAATCTACTTTCATTTTCAACTGGATTCAAAACTAATGCCTCAGTCCAAGATTGTACAACACAATTTTCTGGTTTATGTGTAAATATCGTTATTAAAAAAAAAAAAAGTTAAAATCTGAATGGGCTGGCCAGACCTCAGAGAACTGGGAATTGTGACGAAAGCATCTCTATTCTGGACCATGCTGACATTCCTGACTTCCTCTGCACTTCACCTTTGTTCTTTACATTTATTTTACAGAACTGTGAACTTAATCTCTCATTTTTCCCCTCCAGGTCCTTTTAAATGACTTCTGTAACTAATATTTGCAACTGCTATCCTTAAGCCAAACCAATAATTTATCACATAGAGTCTTTATTTTGTGTATGTATTTGTATCTTTATGTTAAACATATAGCTTGTAATATGGAGACAGTATGACTTCAAAGCCAGGTCTTCCTTAAAACAGACGTTAATTTCAGTGACTTCATCTTAAATAAAGTCTGAATAAATAAATAATCCACCGTTTGAATTTGTGTCCATTTTAGAAATAAATTGTTACTCCTTTTTGGCTATTTTTTCCATTTGTATAAGTGCAAACTGTACCTAGATAAATTACCCAAAATCTGTTTGATTTATTGCATCAAACATTTCCCTTGCAGCTGACAAATCCTCCTTTTTTCCCCTCAGTCAGGCAGTATGAAAGTCAAATCTCCTGGTCATGACGATATTATACATGCCAGAGAGCCTCTAAAGATGCTCCATACATGCATATGCAGGAAGATCATAGCCCATCTTCAGCCGCTTTGCCCTCACAGAGAGATTTCTGGCACATAAAGGCTGTATAATGAGCATTTAATGTATGGCTTCTCAAAATGCAAAAGAAAAGGGAATATTCAACGTGGCCCATGTGGTGGTTTTCTAAAGCTGCTGCATGAAGAAACACACCCCTTTTCACGACTTTCTCCTTCTCTACCCCCCCCCCCCCCCCCCCTCTCCCTCCCTCCTCCCCTGAATCCATTTGCCTAAATCAATCTCACAGGAGGCGGTCGTGGATAATGTACCAGCCAGGGTTTGTAAACCGTTTTGTTAACAATGCATCCCAAAAAGAAAAGAGAAAGAGGAGGAGAGATAAAGCCAGATAGAGTGAGAGAGGGTGATGGGAAGAAACGGGCAGAAGGGTGCTGAAAGAGGAACAGTTGGGTGGGTGTGGTGTGGCGCTCAGCTTCGGACAGGCCCTGTCGACTGGTGACACCCCGTCCCATCTCCTCCTCCCTCAGCCCAAGCCTCCATCCGTCTAATTCGGTCCAGTCCTCGCTTTAGTCACACCACCTGCCTTCACCATTCTTCACAACACAGCCACCCTCCCATCGTCTGACATGACAAACACAGAAAAAAAACAAAAAAAAAAAACAACATACCCCCCCACAAATTGGCCAAAACATCCTTCCCAATATATAAACACACGTTGGACATGAAAAGGCTGCGCTGACATCTCAAGTGTTGGTTCAGAAAGATGGTCTGGGCCAGTTTTTAGCCCGACAATGTCAGTATTTCAGTCAGTTATGGCCAGGCACCATCTCTGTGACTCATAAAAAAAGAGACAACACTGTTTAGTCAAACTGTTCACAGATTGTGATTTAAACAGAGCCTGTTGGGTACCACAGCTCTCTGGGAGGATGAAGTGAAGTCAAGCATGTCAACAATGAGCTTTGAAATGTTTGCGGCTTCAACTTTTATCATCTCAGCTTGACAGACCAAAATGTTAAAAATGCACAGAAAGGGGACAAAATAAACTATTTTGGGGATCCCATACTGAAATATTCGTTTTGTGCGTAGGCCAGATAAAATCCTTCCGCTTTGAGAACTGGTCCTCCACAGGACTCAACGTCATGATCGAGTCAAAACAATATCTGATGGCGGCGGACCAGTCTCAAAAACATGAATGGTAATCTCAAAAATACTTGCCAAAACATGTGAAAGGTTACACATTAGAGACAAATCAAAGATTGTGTTAAGTTTAATTTAACAGATGTCTTTTTTGTGTGTGTGTGTGTGTGTGTGTGTGTGGGGGGGGGGGGGTTAGAAAGCCTAACAAGATTTCAAATCTTCACTAACTAGAGGAACGCTGCCGAGGTATTATTGCATAATTAACATTTTTGAATGTGTAAATAGCTCCAACCATGGGATATTTAAATGACAGTAATGTTGCTTTTTGTCTCTTTCAGGGTAAACATGACTTAAAATATAGCGAGAGGTTTTTTTTGTCACTGTTGCACTGCAAAAAACGGATCTAAAAATAAGTAAAATGTTCTTAAAATTTGTGTTTTTGTCCTTGCTTTGAGCAGGTAAATAAGATCATCTGCCAATGGAATGAGTATTTTGACCCCTAAAATAAGATAATTAGACATCCTGCTCTTGAAATGAGACGATGGAGATGAGTTTAAGTGCAAAAATCTTATTCCATCGGCAAATCTTCTTATTTACCTGCTCAGATCAAGGACAGATACACTCATTTGAGGTAAATATGACTTATTTTTAGTTGTGTTTTTGTAGTGTGTTGGATATATAGTTTGATATTGCTCTCAAATTTCTCATGTCTGCCTCTGATTGGTTATTCAGTTCCACAGACACGCGGTTTCCCAAGCTTATACAATTCTGGTTTTATTAAGAAAGAGCCACAGAACCCATCAAGAACCAGCTGCCCAACAAGGAGTGGACCTTTTCACTTTGTTTTTTTTCCACAGAACCGCTGCAGGAGCATAAATGCAGATTATCCCCTCAACTGAGAAAATTAGAGGTGATGTTTTTGCCAAAGCAAGTTGAGAGAGCAAGTTCCAGTCTTTAGTCACTTCCTGTTTTCTTTGCCCATTCAGATTAGAGTAGGGATTAAGATCAAAATGTAAAATTGTATTTGGGCTTCTGAGAAACCAGTTGACTAATAGATTAATCGTAGATTTTCCATCAGTTCAGATAACATTTCTCATGCTCATAACATTTTGAATGTTTATTTTGAACAGTCATAATATATCCTGAGTAGAATTCATGTATCTTTGTTCTCTACGTATTTTTTTAAATCATAGAAGTACTTCATGTTCTGATTAACTTACTGATTTATTCTAAATAAATTCAGACTCTAAAGGTATATACAGATATGTCTTTGTGCTTTTATACGTCAGAGATCACTCACTGGAAAGTTTAAGAATTCCTCCGTCTGATTTTGACCGATAAAAACAGATTTTATTAGATTAGACAGGTTTATGAAACCTTAACATAGTTTAACAAAGCTTAATCATACTAGATGTGATGCTTTCAGTGGTCTAAAACACTTCATACTGAAGGGTTTCCATACAAACACTGATTATAAAACGGCTAGTTTGACAAGCAGACATGTCTAGACAGAAACTTCTATGCATAGTGAAATTATGGACACTTTTTTTTTGTTATATTCCTTTTGCAGACTTTTTAAAACGTGCATTTTTACAAAGCTCTGAGCTCCTGCCAGAATTACATTTTTTAAACAAACTTAAAAACAACTGTCACATAAAAATCTGTCATTTACCATTTCACCCTGTTTATGTGAAAAAAAGGCTGTCGACAGCTCCTGTACAAGTTAGCAGTGACATATCCCATCAGCTGGGACCTGTTCCTCCATGTCCCTTCAGCTGTGCCACTTTGCCCATCAAAGGCCCATTTAGCCTGAGGAAGCTGGGGCCGTTGTTCCACCGCTTTCCCTCAGGACCTTCTCAGATCTCGACCAAAACTCCTATTACTGGATCATAAGCTCCAGCATCAGCCTACACTGGACAGGAATCCCCAGTAGAGCCCCAGAGATCGGCACTGATTTGCAACATAAGCCCCCCTGTGATTGCCCATTAGGCTTCATCCCTTCTGATAGCCACTAGTGGGGCAGCATGTGTAGCTCCAACCAGCTACTGTTGATTGTCATTGAAGGTGCGCTTCCACTGCTTCCCCTAATTGGCTGTGAGGGGTATTAAGAGGGGCCACGACTCTGGGGAATTGATGGAGACATCTGATCTGATGTCCACTTTGAGTAGAGATGATGTTGAGTCATCGTGTGCAGAGGGAATGGTTTTCCTCTGGGATGCAGCTGAGCATCTGATGATTGATAGGTTATTATAACACAAGCCCCTCGTGTCAAGGCTGATCCTAGTTTGTTCTTTTAATGTGGTCCACACAGAGGTGGGCAGTAACTAGATATACGTTTACTAAAAAAAAAAAAAAAAAGCACATGTTTGCGTCTGGTGAGACTTCTGCTTTGTAAAACAAGCTTCATTATTCTGTTATTTTCCATCTGCTGAGCCTAATGTGTTATCTGGATGTCAAGTGAACGTACTTTAAACACTAGCTATTGTTATTGGAAATGCTTTATACCGATCTAACATGAGTGCATTACCCGCTGTAAGTAGTGCTTTGAAAGGAGATTTGGGAAAGTATGTTTCCAAATTAGTTTTTTTTTAATGATAATATGTATTTTTACCAGTTTATTACTCTATTATTCTGAGTACCAGAACCTAGAGTATATAAAATTCTATATGCTGCCTGTATGATTCCATTGCTTTCACAGATTAAATCAGATTAAACAGTACTACTCTGACACCCAGTACTTTAGTTGCCTTTCACCAAATGCTACTTAACCCTTATTTAATTTTTTGGATGGCTATTTTTTTCCTTTACTCAATTAAAACATGTATTGGAGTAATGCCAATCTGCTGGCTATTCTATTCTCCCCTGGGACAAAATTTCAGCTGAGATTGACTTTATCATTATTTTCAATTTTACACTCAGTTACATTGTTCTGAGTGAACAGAAACACAGCCTGCAAATGGTTATGAATTATCAGAAATTAACAGAAAGTTATATCCAATTGTTTATTTCTCACTTAAAACTTTGTCCGTGATTAAATAAGCAGATAATCAGACAATTGTGGAACTACGATTTGAAACGCTGTTGAACGAGTATTCAGAGCGTTGCTTTACATGATCAAAATGCTTTATTAAATGGAACGGTAAACAGTTTACCTAAATAGTATAAAATCTAACGCTCTTTTCTGAGATCCATCAGATAATTACCAGTTGATAAAACAATTCATGTCCACATAAACCTAAATGTTTTATTTTTTTTGTGGATGAGGCAAAAATAATACAATACTGGAGCAAGATCAATTTGACTTTTGATACATTTTGCAATTCCGAGACCGGACAAATAACTGTCAAACACAATAACCAAGATAGAGAAACAAATATTACTCATTCCAATCTTGACAGTCATCAATTGTAAAACAAGTGAAGTATAGGTCAAATCCATGAAAAACTACCACAGTAAAAGTTGTGTGTATTTATTTATTTGCTAAGTGCGAAATTTATGTTTTCAATTTAGAACAGACCCATCGTTCCCAAGTCATGGTTCGTAATGAAGTTTTGTTATAATTATTTACAAGGTAAATGCAAACAAATCAACTGATGCAGAGCCATCAAGCACCGACAGCCCAAAGGATGAATTGTTCAAGCACCACAACCTTTGATTTATCAGAAACTTTTCATAAGAGAAGTGCCGTGGGAAATATTTCAAGAACACCCAGCTCAAACTGAAACCAACGATGGACCTGAAACAAAGGCTGGTGGATTTGTAAACTGTCTTCCTGTTACCGCCAAAGTGTAAATTGAAAGTATCAATTAAATTGTAGTGCAGCAGTTTGCAGTAACAATCATTTACTTAGTGGTACAAGCACAGAATTTGGTACACATGTTCTCCAGGACATATTCTCTCAGAAAAGTACATTACCCAGGTTGGAAAAACAAAACGGCCACAAGTTATAAAGATGGCTGCCATATGAAGTGGGTTTAAACTGTGTTTAAGCAAGATTGAGATGGAATAATGTAATGTCGATGTTCTATACATCAAAATATGTTTTTTTAATAATGAAAAATCAAATTCTGCACTTACAAAATTTGCATGTATTGAAAACTAAGATGGTATGGCAGGAATTACTTGAAGAAAAACTCTTAGTGCTTTTAATTTGAACAAATAACTGTTAAGTATAGAGAGTTGTACAGTCACTGTAATACGGTGCAGGTTGCATTTCAACAGTATAAGAATATGTGATACAACTAATCTGGGGCTAGGCTGGTGCATTAGACATGATTACACTTTTCCTGGTAGGTAGGATAATGTCAATTTCCTGTCTACATTTTGCAAACAAATTGGAGAATATAGCATATGGAGCAGGAAATTGTCTTCTTTTGATTTGTGTGGTGGATTAATCAATCATTTAGTCCTCACACTTGCATGCACAATTACGCCCAATTGGGGCTAAAGCAATAGTATTTGCATCACCCTCGGCATTCAGTCTTGCAGCCACAGTAGCCCCATTTACACTACCCTTTTTTAACCGATCCATACCGAGTTCGGACCGAGCTTGGATCAGTTAACCGTGCCGAAGCTTGGTTTCTTACGACGATTTACACATCACGCTAGCACGGTTCCTCGCCTCCTAGTGACGATCTACGGTACTACTGCTCTCTAGGATTGTCAGCTGTAGACAACGTTGGCCAATTGGTGAAAGGGTAGTCCAAAAGACTGCCAGACCTCACCATTTGCACACTTGGATCAGATTAAGTCCATATTCCATATAAATCTTTAGCTTGATGGTGCAAACATCATATTAGTGATAATTTGGTAATACAGCTCCGACAGTACTGATTTTGAGTCATGCAATGACTTTCATTTTAAAAACTGGGGGCCATTTTGGAATATTTGTCAAAAAAAGAAATTTCCACTCAAAATACACACAATGATGTTTGGCTTAATGGGATGTTTCTATTTATACTCGTTTTACGCTGAAAATTATTTTTTGTGTTTTACAAGACGGCCATATTGAATACTGGTGGCCATCTTGGATTTCCAGGCGGGTAACTTTTACTTCATTTGTCTCAAATTTGGTGCTTCACCGTCATTGTTCCAATTCCCAGTTTAAAAACCAGGCTACGGTTCGGAAAATCTGGGGCAATCGCCACATTGGATTTGATTAATAGGAAACTCCGGCGTTAAAAAATCCCAACATGTGGGAACCTTTTCATAATTTTTTTTATTCAATTTAAAACTGGAAAATTTCAGCCCAAGATTGGAATGGATAAATTGTATCCTTTAAAAAACCATGGGTTTATGATACGAAAGACAAAAGAAGAAAAAAAAAGTTTAGGTCCCATTTTATCAGCATCGTGATACTTGGAAAAGGTGGCATAAAATACTGTGATCTAAAAATTTTCTAAAAATGTTTCCGAACCCTTGGAATAGGATTTACATATGCTTGAAAGCAATGCATTGCTGACAAGTTGGCTAAAATAAACATAAAATAACAGTATGGAAATAAGGTGAAGGAGTAGTTATAAAATCAATTTTAAATAAAACTCCACCTTACATCAGTCAACTCTCCTATTATCTTAACATTACGACACCCCCATGTGTGTGAAAGTCTATACCACTTATTACAACCTGTGCTTTTTATAAACCCTCCTTTACCCAATCCATTCCTTTTCTATAACAACTTTATTATGTTTTATCCATTCAATTCAGTTATGTACGAAACCGAACAGACAGATTTGAAGTTTGAAGACTTCAAACAAGGGCCTTCCGCACTCAAATTAAGTTCTTTGAATTTTTACAACTTGTATTCCGCCTTTTCTTTTCCTTAATTGCTCTTCTGCAATCCTTTTGAGCATCAAAAACCACCTGATTTGTCTTTTCAAAACTTTGTGCGCCAGAAACAAAAACGGAGCACTCTGTGTCTGTCCAGCCACCCACGCTCGGGCACAACAGTGTGACGCAAGAGTCAAGCTGTGTCCAAGACAGAGCACACAGGCACCGAGTGTGGTCCGTCAAAAAAAAGGCTCGTCCTAATCAACCCTGGAGACCCCGGCCTTTTAGCCGCCAGCCCTCAGCGTGTCTCGTTGTGTTTACACACGCTGATTAGTTTGGTAGGAGTACAGAAAGCCTGAAGAATGGTGATCTCTGAATCAATGTACCACTCAGGCTCATCCTTTATCTCCCCATCCCTCTGGCACAAAAGCCAGAGATCCTCTTGGAAAAAGGTGACAGAAAACAGGGGATCAGAGTCGGACTACTCCTAAGCAAACAGATCGGGCTAATGGACCAACCGCTCTTCTCCTCCCCTCGAATTATCAGCGGACCGAGGGAATGTAGCTGGTCCAGTCGTGACATTAATGCCGAAGCGCTCTAATCCATCACACACACAAACAGGCCCCGCACTTGCCTTGATGCACACATGGCCACATGGTAATCACTCCACCACCCAGGCAGTGGGAGAAGGTGGGAGAGTCCAAGAGCCAAAGCATGAAACAGAAAAGTTACATGGCTCCTCAAAGATTTGGAAAATGTGAAAAAGACACGAGGATTGAAGCAAAAGGACGAGAACTGTACTTGGTTTTGTGGATGTTTAATTTGGATAAACTATAGGTTAGACATAGACTTTTGAAAATAATGACATATCCTGAGAATCTTCTAACAAAGATTAAAATAGAAATATGGATGAGATGATCCATTTTCTTTTATTCAACACCAAAAAGATAAACACTATTCCCATTGCTGCCATAGAGATTATTACAGTTATATTATTCATATCTATGAAAAAAAAAATCCTCGCATACTTAACCAGACATGTAGAATAAAAATCTGACAAGTTCAGTATCAGCAACCATACATAATGCAGAACCATGCATATTGTGCAGAATATTATACCTTATTGTCACTTGCTGCTACCTGTAAGACCTGTAACTGTAAGAACCAACATGCAATAACTAATGTGCAATTCTATTTAATACACTGTGCAATAATCATGAAAGAAGTGACTTCTGCTGCTACTACACCCAAATATATGTCAATACACACGCGTATAAGCCACAGTGAATGCACAGAAGACATCCTCTGCCTCATTTCTTTTTTTCTTTTTTTTATTTTCTTTCTTTTTGCTTTTTCTTACCTACTCCTTTTGATCCATGGTATAACGAGGACATACTGTGTATATATTTGATGCACCTCGTCCTTCTTGACTCCTCTTTCCTATGACTACTGATTACTGAGCCGATGTGACATGTGAATTTCTCCAATGTGAGATCAATAAAGCTTATCTTATAAAGAATAATACTGGGAGAATGCAAGCTGGTAAATTATTGGCTGGCTAATTAGTGAGGATGTCTGCTCAGGTAGCCAGTCTACTGTCGGCTGCTTCAGATGAACGTCGTTGCACTTTCTCCCTGTAGTTTTAAAATTATTTTAACTGAATGAGAGAGATTAGTGGCATTCCTTTAGTTTCTAAACATCTTTGGTTTTAGTGCTGGCAATTATTTCCTAACAGTTTAATTTGTCTTTGCTTTAAGAGTGGAAACAGTCGACTAGCCTTCTTTCAGCCAGCTGACCAGCTGTGCACAGCATCAGGTGGCGGAGGCAAAGCAGCGTGTTTATTCAAGCGTCCCACAACCAGAGAAAACTCCAGGAACTCAGCTTGTAATTGCAATTCATTAAACATACGGTTTGGTGGAAAGTTTTAATGGTTTTAAAAGATTAACTCTTTAAAGTTTCTCTGTTTCAAGCTACGATGACAAGAAAGTTCGTTTTAAATCTTTAACATTTCTATAATTGCTGTTAATTGGAAAAATACATATAAATTTTTTTTTATTTAGTCGATGGGATGGAAACCATTTCAGTGAAATAGTCGCTCTCCTTCCCAAAAGAAGTATTTTTCCTCTGGTAACCAACAGCTGGCTGAAACAGAATATGTTAACAGCAGCTCCTAGGAGGAGCTCTTTTAGCTTATGAGGGATTAGAGCTTGTTGGCCAGCCCTGACTCCCTGCTGAGCCAGCACGCCAATACAGGTGTTGGTAAACTGGCATTAGACTCCAGCTAATTAGCTTCCATTCACTGAATGATTGTCCAGCTAGCTGCGGCATTTGTAGTTGTGTTTACTCATCGGCAGGGAGGTCTCTGTACTGTGGTGGGTCCGTCATGATCCGACATGATCTCCCTTCCTCCTCCCTCGCTGTCCTATCAGGACTGCAGGGACCGTCCAGTAGTGACCAGATGAATATGTAGGAGCCCGAAATAAGCCCAAACGCTGGCAGCATCTTTACAGGACAAATTACATGACAAATATGTCATTACAACTATTGGGTGCTTAAGCCTTTAATTCATTAGTGGACGGTATTTTAGCATTTCCTACCGTCATTTTGGTATTTTTTATTTTCTGATTTATTTAGGTAAAACACCGGAATAATTTAGCTGGTGTTGATGCACTGTCACAAAAGACTCCCTAAATTCAAGAGTTTTATTGAAACAGCTTAAAGGAAATACCAAAAGCAGAAATATGGCGTGTAACTTTAATTTTTAATTTTGGACATTGGTTTCATTAATAGCCCTTCTACTGATTTAAAAAAACTTTAGAGCACAAACATGACTGGGTTATAGAGTGTCAACAGACAATTTAGGCCTGCTTGTTTGTTAGCTGTACTGACTAATAATTCCACAAGTGAAACAACATTAGTTGGAGACTCCAGTCCTCAGTGGTCAATGTTCTGCATGCAGGAGTTTTGCTTCATCACACTTTACTAAAATAGTTACTAGTTAATAGTAGTTAATAGGTTTTTCTCCAGAGTCACTCTTCAGAGTCAATCTGCAAGAGTTTGCTAATTGCACAAGCATTTGAACTAGGAAAACATCTGACCCTCGAGGACCTTCAACATCCTTCACAATTTTGTACTTCAATTGGTACCTGTTGATCCTTTTATACCTCTTTCAGTATCTGATGATTTAATGATGTTTCATAATCTTCTAATTTTCCTTTTTCGAGAAATGTAGTAATCAACAGCCATGACAGCTCACTCAAAATGGATTTGTTTCTTACAGTTAAACATAAAAATATACCTTTCAGAAATATATTGTGACCAAATTCTCAGTGTGTATAGATAGATAGATAGATAGATAGATAGATAGATAGATAGATAGATAGATAGATAGATAGATAGATAGATAGATAGATAGATAGATAGATAGATAGATAGATAGATAGATAGATAGATAGATAGATAGATAGATAGATAGATAGATAGATAGATAGATAATTTTTTTATTCAGATTTTGCCTAAAGCAAAATAAATAAAAAATAGGGTTCTTTTTAAACATGTACAGATTTAATTTTTATGTGTGTAAAAAATATTACCATAATTGCCACGTATTTGTGTGTGTAACAGGAAAGAAAGATGAAGCCGCTAAGAATACAGGAGCTGGACAGGAATGGAAGGCTGGGTATTACACGGCCTTCGCTCCTGCTGGATGTGGGAAACAGACTAAAGGTTAGCTGGCCAACATTCCCAAAGCCTTTCTGCTGAGGATGGCGGCGGTTCAAAGGAGTCATTAAGCTTTACCCGTCCCACCACAAAGGGGAGATTTAAGACAGCAAATAGATTTGATGGTAAAAACTCAAATCCAAACACAAATATCCACTAAGAGGCTTTTGTGCATTATGTCCTTATTATCATATAGAAAAAGGAACCCAGCACATTTAACTGTTTCAAGTTTAGTTTTCTCCTGGGAAAGTCCCACTAAAATCAATCTGCAAGCAAAAACGCTAAAATATAATGAGGGTCATACACTGAGCTGTGAAAACAAATAGTTTCAGTAAATCCTTAATAATGTTGGCATCACTTTCAAAGGCAGAGAGATGGGAATGTCTAAGTTAGCTTCTTAATTTCTCAGGGGTGCTGATGAAATGATCTGAAGGTTTGTCGCTGCTGCATTGGCATCATCACATGCAGTGATTTATGCAACAGGCTCCGTTTTTACACTTGCTGTGTATTTATATTACAATCCATCTAATATACATTTATATGTTACAATCCAACTAATGTTAAATATACTAAAGTCCGTCATATGTTACAATCGCTGTTCTGCTATTGTCTATTCACGCATTTCTCTCAGGAATATCTAGTTGCACTTTTCTATCAATGAAGCCTCAAATAATCGCACAAAATAACTTATTACCTTGTGAAGAACAACTAATCTATATAAAACGGCTCATATCACTTCTGAACGGACTGATACCAAAGCCCCTAGACTCTGATACAAACTTTATTTTTTGACATTTTCTATCTTCTTTATCTTTGCACGATCTAATGTGAGAAAAATAAAATAAAAATCTATACACATTGTTTATTGCGTGTCGTTTTTTTTTTTGTATGCACTCTAAAAAAGTATCCTGAAAAGATTTCCACCACGGTGACAATAAAGAATCTTTGAACCTTTGAATCCTTGAGGTCGAGATTAAGAACAACTTAAAGTTTCAAAATGACATCTTGCATCAGAAATGGGCATTTCCTCCCCCCCAGATTTTATTTGCTTCAGTCAAGACGATGTATTATAAACATCCAAACAAATACTTTGCTTCTCCTTTGGAAATACAATTCTTTTGATAATGCAAATAAATTATCAAATAAAAACATTGTGGTGATTTATTTTCTTTAAATAACACAAATGCTCTGAAAGATATGACAACGCTTGCATCCATGATAACTTTGTTGCAAGTAAATACACCTCTAGAAGTCGTAGCCTCAGAAAAAGGTGAATATAGGCTTAAATAGAAATTGTTGTCCTATATACACTACACATGGATCTGTAATTTACCATGTTTTACGGTACAAGCATGTAGAAACCACCCACTGGGCTGGAGACGTTTCAACAAATTCAATAAATTCATAATCTACAACTTTTGTTCACCTTACTGTCTGTTTCCAGCAATGATCCAGGCCCAATGCACGTAAGGGGTGTACCCTATGAAAGAAAACAGAACAACATTTTTTTTTCTATTTATTTTCAATTTTAAAAAGTACTTCAGAGTACTTTCCAGCTTTATGGAATGAGCGTTAAATGTCAAACCAGGTTTCTTAAATTCATCTCCATTTAGCTAAACTTTAAGGCTCACGGTTCACTTCTTAAATGCACAGGTTGTACATTAAGCTTTTAGAAGATGCGATAGGCTTTTTGTTAGCATATTTTAGGTAAAACTTTAAGAAAAAGTATTGATTTCATAAGACAAAAGGAGCAGTTTAGCCAGATGTGTCTTCGCTCTACCTGCTGGGAGCAGCCAGGTCATCCAGACTCTTTAAGACTTTCTGCTGAAAGAAACTGATAATCTATTTGCTCTTTTAATGAACTCATTGTTCCTCAGAGGGAGGGAAAGGAGGTTTTTATTGTTGGTGCTTAGCTGCGGCTCCTTAAGCAGGAAAGCTGCTGTGTACCACAGACATTCTGCTGCGTCTCAAACATATTGCAAAGGTCTGAGCCTGCAACAAAGCCGGAGGCTTTCGTCCATCTGTGAGGTTACTTTGGTGGGAAGTTTTATTTTCTTTCTCGCTACTGCCTGCTGGATCTACAGGCTGGTGTGGGCTGTTGAACCCTGAAAACGTCAGACTCCCACTCAATGGCTGCAAATGTTAAGAAAACGTTTCATAAATGCATTTCAAAAGAAGACGTCTTTGCATGGAGCTTTTGGTGTAATAAAATATGAAATGGTAAATTAACACAATTTATGTAGCATTTTTCTAGTCATATAACCACTCAATGTGCTTTGCACTGGAGCCACATGCACCAATCGCACTCAGTAACACACACACATTGAAAGATTGGTAGGCGACTGCCTTGCCCAGGGGCACATCAACATGTGCCAGCGGGAAACTGGAATAAACATTTCCATCTTTTTGTTATTTGCAGAGACTTTGATGTTGGTAAGTTTCTCCCTTCCTACATGTCCTGATGTGGTCATTTCAGCTGTAGTTTCCGTAAAATAAAATAGCTGGGTGCCAACACGTGCCAGGGCAGTTTAGCTTTACAAAAAGGAAACAGTATTTAGAGATGGTTTCCTAATTGCTTTATTGAGTTTAGTGTTAGCACGTTTCCTTGTTGTGCATTATCCATCATGCAGTGTGACAATAAATAGCAGGTATTGTTAAGTGTTCAGGTTAATATTTGCTTAAAAGAAGAAGAAAACATATAAATAGAAAATTAGACCGTGAGAGAATATATTGATTTAGAGAAGAGTTTAGAGAAGCATTTTTAGTTTGATTTAGCTCTAAGCCATTCTATCACCTGCATATGTAAAGATCTAATCCTGTCCTTCTCTGGCTATGATGTCTATAGTCTTTCACATTCTACGGGTTATTTTACAGGAACAGAGTGTTTTAACTCCATCAATTCTGACCAGCTTCCCAGTCCATGCTGAAGAAAAGCATCACCATGCATGTTGCTTTCATCCCTATTTTTTGCTTAGGATGGAGTGTTTGCAATGATGCGCTACATTAGTGTTTTGCATGTTGCCTAAAAATTTTAATTTTGGTCTCATCTAAACAGATTACTTCATGGCTTTTGAAAAATGTAAAGTCTTCTTTTAACCTTATTTCAAATCAGATAAGTAAAAAAACGCAAAGTCATATTTAGGAAATGCAGCGCCAAAAGTGTCCTAAAATATGAAGTGAATATTTTTGCAATGCATTGCAGATCATTCATATGGCCTCTGAAAAAAAGTTGGCAATAAGCATATTCAACTGAGCAGTAAATGTGCATGCATCTTTAGTAAAAAAAAATATAAAATAAAATACACATCCTAGAGCAGAAAAATAGAGTGTACTACATAATTCTGTTTCCTAGAAAAATGTAATGCTTTTTTGCAAGCATTTAGGGTTGATGGGTTTCAGAGAGTAGGGGTCTTAATTGCTGACCTAATTTTACAAAGGCTGCCCTAAAATCAACTTTCCACTCTTTCAGGTGAACAAGGCAATAATAAATGTTTGGTGAAACAGCCATTTATCAATCATCTGAATCAGAAGCAAAAATTGTATAGCAACTTCACAAAGACAGCACCAAATACTGAACGGCTTCATCAGGTAGTAAAATCCTAAATTAAGCCAACAGTCAAGTTAAAGTTTAGCACTCACTCCCACACATTTAAAATATTTTAACAGAGTAACTCTGAAAGGAAAATTAAAAGGTAAATACATTTAAACTAATATTATGGATCTGCTTGGATTGTGGCACAGTGTCAGAGCTTTAATCAGAAAACAAGGACCTAATGTGGGTGGAGACTTAAAATCAAGTCTAATGCAAATGGGAAACAGAGCAGAGAAGCAACGCCTATATGTAACATGCAGACTTTAAGCTTAGTGAAATATTCATGGACCTGGTATTATTTGGATAATGAAACACATAGCAGAATAATTACCACAGAAATGTATTATAATAAATGGATATCTATGGGTAAGGTCACTGAGAAGCAAAAGGCATCATCTTGACTATTGTTCACAGCAGCTGCATGAGTATAGACAAGAACAAATAATGGCAACAGTCTGCTTTAATGTTTAAGATCTCTTGCAACAAACACACATGTATGGCCACACACACACGCACACACACACATCAAACCTTGCATCTGATCAGACAGAGCCTCTCTAATTGAACTAATCCCCACTTCAAGATCAGTGCTGTCCCGTGAGGACTGACCCTCCACTGTGGATGTGTCCCACTCTCACCGTCTCAGCCCTGGGCTTAGACCTCCCATCCCCTCCGCGGCTCATGCGGACTGTAAAGCTGTTTATTGGGAGACAATAAGCAACAGATTGTGCTGTCAGGGTCCATTAATTACCATCATTAGCATCACACTTCAGAGTCTGAGCTGGACTGCTAAGCCTTAGCTGCGTCAGGGTGTAGCATGTGTTTCTGCATGAGGCACATGTATATGCAGGCATGCAACACTTGAGCTTTTCTATCTCTGGCTATATGTTCAGGGTCTTTGTCCTTACAGGAACTATGATTTTAGTCACAATATCAATATTGTCTTTTTGAAAGAAGGGAATTTTGCACAGAATTCTTTTTTTTTTATCCAAATTACATCTGTAGAGATCACAAAGTTACCAATAAAGCCCTCAGGGATCCCTAGAGTGAAAAAACAATCAGGGGAAATGGGCTACTTTGTCTATTGCGTCAGGATGAACCAATGTCATGAGGACAACAATTGAACACTTTATGTTATTCTGCAAGTATACATTTTGCATTAATAATGCCAAACTATGTATGATATTTTGTTCAATCAAAATCAATGTGTTTATTAATGCCATTATTCTAATCATGAATTTTTAAATTCAAAGGTAAAATGTTGCTGAACACACTGAACAGATGGGATGGTATTCAAATTTCTTCCTGGCTATTGGTATCCAACATGTCCTTCCATGTTCTTTTACCCCATTGCAGTACATTTTTAATGTTTCTAATGCCATTTAATAACCAGATGTATATATTACAATTTAAAAAGCTAGTTTATATCCCACGCTAGTCTCGGTGTGCATATCTAATTGGTTGCCCTGTTAAAACACACGACTGTGTCAAACTTTCAGCCATCTGACTCACACAGGTCACCATCAAAGTAAGAAAACTCTTGTTCAATCAAACTCTAGAAACCACCACTGCCTGAACATGGAAACTGTATTATCTCCTACTGTCAGGTGATTTTTTTTAACATCAACGCAGTCAAAGAAACACCATCAAGATATAACAATAAACCCTTCTCCAAAATGGGTTTGTTTTTTTCTTGACAAGCACCCTTGGTCCCACAATCCCCAGTGTGTGAGGTCAGCACATGGGATTGGGGAATGCCGTCTACAAGATCTAGACAAAGGTTGCATCCACAAAGGTCTGACTGGTGAGGACTCTTTAGCCAAAGCGGAAGTGCCTCAGCGAGCTTCAGCCGTTCGCTACATTTGTCCAACATGCGTGTTTTGTAGTTCTTTTTTCAAAAGGCTGTGGATCCAGATTTGAGTCGCATCATCCACGAGCCTTTCCGTCGTGTGATGACGTATGAGTTAATGTCCAAGGCTCCTTTCCGCCCATAGAGTTCTTACTATTGACCTCATGAAAAGTCAGGGAACAGGAGCTAGGAGCTATAGTAACAACCATTCAGAAAAGGGCCAGACAAAAATTATTTCCCAGAGTTGTGAAGGTAATTGTCTCCTGCTGTAAATCAAATAAACCACCAACCCAGTTCATAGTCTATTACGTGTTTACATACTCCTGGCTCTACTGGTTTTGATCTGATAAATAATTATTTACGCTCTCCCTCACATGCTAATGTCTATTTGCACACTTTTAGCTTCTCGGGGAGTGTTTGTCTGAACATCCATGCAAATCACACAGTTCTTAAACATTTTCATTTTTGCTAATGACTATTTGCCCAATTTTTTACTTCTCAGGGAGTGTTTTGTCTGAAATATTCATGCATTGTCACTGTAATTTACATCGTTCTGTAAAGTCACTGCTGTCTTTGGTGAGCCAGTGTCTCACCAAAATGTTACTATGATTACATAATGAAAATAAAGACTACTGATTCTTAGTTATCCAGAAAACTGAGTTATGCACATTTAGTCACGTTAAGATGAGATCACCTTAAGAAGCATTTCTCATCAGGATCTCGCATTTATGTGCTAAACAATAAACAATAACTTTTCTGTCATAAAGCTCTAAACATATTAAAATTTATTTGATTTTAAATTTTGCAAGATTATATTCATATTTTATCATCTTTTAGTTTTATGAAAAACATTCTTCCAGAAAGTCAGTTGTGAGGGCAAAAAGAGAATCAATCATGTTACGCAACGTTAGAGTAGATTGAAAGGACTGTCCCTGGTTAAAGAATGAAGAACGTGCAAAAAAAAAAAGAAAGAAAAAAAAATCTTCTTGATCCATATGTCTTTTAGTGTCTGCTAATCAATGGTTAAGAGCAATTGATCACTTACCACCAATGGTATTTCCACCTCCGACAGTGGAGCTCTAAAAAGAAATTGAACCACGTTTCTGCCACGCACCCACAGAGGCATAAGCCTTCTTACTCCAACTTCCTGTCTAATCAATGTGAGAAACAATGACTCAACAGGTGCGACAGACAGGAGCCCAGCGGCAGCTCTCTTCCCTGCCGACGGACCCAATTAGCACCCGCGGTTAAGGAACAAAGAGGCGACATTTCATTTCAGCAGAGTGCCAGTTTAAGGCCTCTTCTTTCTAACCTCAGCCCATTTTCCTTCTGTCTTTTACTGCTGACATCTTTAAAGGATCATCCCTGGCTTCATCATTTTCTATTAGATTGGGTCGATGCCTTGTGTTCAAAGTGGCAGGGGTGTTAAAAACATGGGGTGTTGATGAATTCATTGCATGTGACTGCGCTTGCTTTCTTTGTGCCGAGGTTTTGCAAATGAAACCCCCTGATGGTCTGACAAAAGGCAAAAACATTTTCCAGGATTGAGCCTTCACTCTGCCTCCGAGTCCGTTCTAGATTTTCTCAACAAAGAATAACAAAACTAACTTTTTAACTTAAATAATAAACTGTTGCCTACTTGTACACAGATCTGCTAATATAAGAATCCTTCTGTGCCAGAACTAGATTAGATATTTTGTTGGTGAAATAAGTATTTATACCAATTGGACGTTTTCATTTTTTAAAAACACAAATTTCAATAGATTTCTCGGGAATTTAATGTGCAAGACCGGCATTAAGTAGTGTATAACTGAAGTAAAAAGAAAAAGGATACATGGTTTTAATACATTTTTACATATACATTGGATTTTTATTTGCCCCCTTTAAGATATGTTGTACAATCACCTTTTATTGCCAATAAAGCTGCGATTCAGTGTGCAAGTCTCTGCCAGCTTTACATCTTTTTCCTTTTCGTTGTTGCAAAAAACCTGAAAGACACTGATTGGATGGAGAGTGTCAGCAGCAGTGTTAAACTCCTGTCACATATCCTCTAATAGATTTAGGCCTGGACGATGCATTAGAACAAAAATATACATTGATCTAAACCAGGGCTCCCCAAGTCCCGTCATCAAGAGCTACTATCCTAAAACTTTTAGGGCCTCCACAGAGTTGAATGACGTGCTCAGGTGTGTTGGACAGAGATGCATTTAAAAGCTGTAGGATAGTAGCTCTGGTGGACTGAAGATGGTCTCCCCTTATCTAAAACCCGTCCATTGTAGCTCTTGATAAATGTTTAGGAGTTGTCCTCCTGGAAGGGGCACCTCTGCCACAGTTTCAAGTGTTTTGCAGCCTCAACAATTTTCTTCCAGGATTGTCCTGTATTTAGCTTCATCAGTTTAACCTGTGCATGCTACACAAAAGCAGCCCTGCAGCTTGATGCTGCCGCCATCATTTTTACCCAACTGGGATGTGTTCAGGGTCATATGTTATACATTTTCTGCCATTTGTAGCACTTTGCATGTAGGCCAAACAGTAAACTTTGGATCTCATCTGAACTGCACAATTTTTTCACATGTTTGCCATACGTCAACAATAAAATTACCTTTATTGTCAAGTGTGTTACTATGGTGAAATTTGTTTGAGACAGACACCAGCTCAGAATGTACAGCATGTAACATGCAGACACAACAGACTTAATGCAAACAACTCTCACTATATATAAAATTGACCACGCATACTACCTGGGAAGCTCATAGCGTTCAAAAATAGGCTCACAATGCTTTGGGTGGTCAGCATGACTGGAGAAGCGCTATATAAGTTCAGGCCATTTACCATTTAGGATCTGATGGGATTCATATCCGAGTCCAATGTCAGTCCCTTTGTGAACGCTTTAAATGATATTAATTACTGTGATGTTGCATGAATTAATCCCTCAACACTACTTCAGTGATACACTCATGCCTGCAGTAAATTCTGTGTGGGATCTTGTACACGGCACGGGAACTACACTTTTTACATCTTGGTTTTCTCTCACTACTTTTTCATACAAGGGCAAATTTAAGGAGTGCATGAAAAGGTTTTCCTGTTGACATCTACATGCACCTGTGCATCTGTGCACTCCTGCAGAGTTGCTATGACCCCTCAGCTGTTTCTCTGCTAAATGCACAGTTTAATAATTAACTAACTCTTACGTTTACAAGGGACACAGCTCTAGTCCATGTACTTTTAGATGTCACTGGTACTTTACTACCAATAAAGGAGGAGGGCTTATAAAAATGGAAAATTCTATATTTGTACTTTTTAATACTGAAGCTGACTGGATGCTCTCATAATCATCCCAATAATGAGGTTCATCTAAAAATACAAAGTTTTCCTTTCACTGTCAATTATAAACCAATAATTCATTTGTTCAACCATTAGTAAATTCTTTTTGGTGTAAAATGGGTAGATTTTGAATAGTTATTTTTCCTCAAAGAAACAACCTGCAGTTCTTTGTTTAAAATGTTCATCTAGTCAGCTCTGTCTCACAAAATGCTGATTATCATTTAGCTCAGGGGTTTGTAGCCTTTACAGTCCAAAGGGATATTTTTGCCCTGACTCCAGCTGAATAAAACTAAGAGCAGTAAATGTAATGTGAGTTTTTTTTTAAAGAATTATTTTTTGGAATGTATTGTAATTTTTAAAGAACCACCATTTTATATGTACGTTTTGAGATGAAGAAAAACTAAACTTTTTGCAAAAGGAGGATGAATGTATTTTAGTCTATGGCATGTTGATATTTGTGGAAAATTATGTAAAAGAAAAAAAAACTGTTTCAATGTAATGACAAGAAACATTGAAAAAATATATTTCTGGTACTTTTAGAATCCCTCTGTTTGGAAATTCAATAGTTATTCAATAATAATGATAATAAAAAAAACTGAAAATGGCTAAAACCTGGATTTGTTTTATCTATATAAAAAAAAAAAACATTAGTTGGATCTTTATTAGTTTTAGCCAAAGTCGTTAAGAGCCATTGCAGAAGGTCCAAAGAGCCACTTATTTCCCTGGACCTGCGGGTTCCAGAGCCCTGGTCTAGTTGGAAAGCTTCCATGTCTTGAGTTACACAGCAGTGTTTTAAATACTGAAGAAAATAAAAGCTGTAGCTATGAGCTCTTCTGAAGTGAACAAACTCCTTTTTCAGATTGTAAAAAAAAGTTAATGCATTGACACCTAAGACATTGATGCCAAATATGTATTTTTTTATATTTCTACAAAAGCACCATTGAGTACCACTCTGAAGTAATTTGCTATTAGAGAGTTTTAATTTTCCAATAAAACAGTCCTGTGATTGGTGCATTTCAGACAACCGAGTTAATACATTCTATATTTGCCTTTTTCTCACTTCAAGACAACCCTAAATGGTCTTGAATCTTTGCCATATTGCCATATACTGAACAAATTTAAGATGCTGAGTTTTAAAAACCGAATCACTTTTGCTGATGTGGGTTTAGTTTTTAAAATCCCTCATGGTGTCTAATCATGTTAAAAAAAAAGTTCTGCATGTTCTTTAGCATGATGCTTGCAACTGCCGTTGCAAACGTAGAAGTGAGTAGATCGCCCTAACTGTATTGCCGTGTTTGATATTAATCTAAAAACAAATGACTGGATCGGAATACAGAATCGGTGTCATTCATCCGATGTCAATATCTGATCCGATATCCGATCCGGGTATCGGACCAGTCTGTCATAATCTGTTATTCTTGTTTTTTTAACAAGGTTGACCACCAGATGGGATTGTAACATCCCTAAACGTACAGCTCTTGGCCAATCTGCTTTCTCACAAGTCTATGAAAGAATGGAACAAACTCCATACTCACTAAAAAATTAACATGGACTATACAACCTTTCCCAGGGAGACAAAAACACGAATTTTAGGACATCAATTATATAATCATTAAATCTTAACATTTATTTCTACTTGGATAAATGTAAATGTTATGATTAGCTCTGTGTGTCTGTTTTGAAATTGGATATCTATACAATTATATTAACTTATTTCCCTTGATTTTCTTTTCCCTTCAGAGTTCAAAGGGACTGGAGATTGAAATTAGGGTTTGATCCAACTGGAATAAGGTGCATCTTTAAGGTTTGTCCATATCACAGTCCCTCATTCAAAATAGAATAAATTTAAAATTTAATTTCAGATGCTTTTCTACGGAAGCCTTAACCTCTGTTTCGGGCAGAACAAGCAAACATTAGCCGTTTCTCAACATGCATACTTGACTTGTGTACTCGTGCACTTGTGAAACGTCATCATTTTATAAATCTGAAAATATTCATGTTCCCCGAGTAAAGCGGGATCATTTACTTAAACTCCAGGGAAGATTTTAGAAGAAAAAAAAATAATAATAAAGAATAAAAAAATAAACTCCAGGGAAGATTTTAGCTGGCTGATGACGTCATCCAGTGCGTTCTAGCCTTGAGTCCTCGGCAAGAACGTCCTTTCAGCCATCCCTGCCAAGTACGCACTTGCCTCACTAGGAACGGCAAGCCTTCTCGAAGCTAGTGCGCATGCGCCATCCACTCCACATTGCGCTATCTTTGGTAGATGATTGCAGCAATCCCAGGTTGTGTAATTTACCGTTCAGTTATATTTACCATTCTGTAAAAACGTTTATTTATTTATTTATTTATATATCTGTGATGTGCATTTTTATTTGATTTCTCTCGCTGCTTGTCTTGAAGCAGGAAGACGGCGCTGCCTGCAGAGATGAAGCAACCAGGAAGTGTCTCCCACTAGGATCTGTTATGACACTCCTGGGCAAAGCGACCTGGATTTTAACTGTCACTGCTGCCGTCGTTGCGGCGGTCTTTTATTACTTCGACGATACTGCACCGAGCAAATATAGCAGGTAATAGAACCCCCCTCTCTCTCTTTCTTTCTTTTTTTTTTTTTTTTTTTTTTGCTTCAATGAATACAAGAGCGGGTACGTGTTCTCCGTTTGTTTACGGGTCCATGTTCGTCCGAAATCGGTTATAAAGTCCGGGGGTAAATGAAACGATCCAAGGTGTTTAAACTGGTTATTTTGGCTGCGCTGCAGGACCATGTGTGGAGGAAGCTGAGCCGGCCTAAGGAATATGCGTACTGTCACATTTTACTGCTGCTCATGGCCCCCAGAACAGCAGGGGGCCCCCAAGAGCGATCAGCCTCTCATACCAGTTGAGATATCAAAGCTTTTAGGTTGTGTCTGTAAATTATTCTTCAAATCTGTATGTAGAAACAAACGTTTTTTAAAAGGATGTTAAAATACCTTTTTTAAATGATACAAAGACCATGTGTTTGTGTGACCATGTGTGTTTAAAATGTGATCATTTAGTGCATTTTAAATGTCATATGGCAGCAACTTCAGGAAAACTAAAAAAGTTGCTGAGAGGCTGAGGTCGGGCAGTTCCTTGTCTAACGCCCTCGTTGACAAGAAAGAGGAATCCGCTGAGATTCAATAGTGCTGATGTGTAAACTTTATTAACAAAAATAAAGTAAATGAATAACGTATCCAAAATATACCTTGACAAACGTTAATCACAGCGATCTGTATAGCGGTCAACAAAAAATACAGCGGCCCACTCTCCTGCAGTGACACTCCAACAGGTGAGTAATATGCCCAATTAACAATCTCCGCTCACATTCTCTTTACCCATACCTCCACAAACAAACAACCAAACAAAAACAAAACAACTCTAAACCCAGACAAACGAACATCAAATTATCTTTTCATTTATGGCTCCTACATGTCATGTCTGGTCATTTCTGTCCTTCAACTTGAATTAATACATGAAAAACAATCTTTCAAAACAAACTATTCGTCACAAAAAATCTGAAAAACATCAATAATTGACAAATTTGTGAAGGGGAAAATATTGCAGTCTTACAGAGGGACATATTTAGTTCACCATTTCGTTAAGCATTTGGGATGCTTAGCGCTGACATTACATCTCAGGCAACTGAATATTTTTCATTCAATAAATGATAATTTTGTTCTTGAAAGACTTAAGAGCAAAGAGGTAAGTTAGCTTTGTACTCCTGAAAACAACACAAGCTTATTTTTACCTTCACTTAAAACTACTTTGAGTTTAGTCAGATGCAACTGAATCTGATTAAAACAAGTTTAAATAATGCAGAGTGAATAATAATTAAGTTCTGCTTTGGGTTCTTTATAGTTTCTGGCAAGTGTTAAAAAAATACAGCAGATAATTGGATTGTAGATTTGCAATGGACAGCATTGTTGACATTTATCAGGATTTCCTTTTATAAACCTTTCAAGTTTGGTTTATAGGTTTGAACTTCTTTAAACTCATTAAAGCACTTTAGAGTTTGGGATTTCATTATCTTTCCTAAAAAAAGTGCCAACATTGTTCCTCCTGTGTGTCTCACAGCATGGCTGAGAACATGAAGACCCTGGAAGAAAGCTTCAGAGGTCAGAACAAGAGTTGCTTCATTCTGGGTGCCTCTGGGGAAACTGGGAAGGTGTTGCTTCAAGAGCTGCTGGAGCGAAACATTTTCTCCAAAGTAACTCTGATCGGACGAAGACGACTGACCTTTGAAGACAACGCGTATGAAAACCTGGTTAGTGTCTGGATGCGGCATTTACCGCATGTAACCCATCGAGTTCTGCTTGACACCGTTGTCCCTCTGCCCACAGGCGCAGGAGGTGGTCGACTTTGAAAAGCTTGATGACTACGCTGCTGCCTTTAAGGACCATGATGTGGGCTACTGCTGCCTGGGAACAACCCGGGCAAAAGCAGGGGCTGTAAGTAAACGTAATCCAGAGCGGGGCTCCGGCTGGAAATTAATTCAGATTTCACTGTTGCTGTGAGTTTAGGTTGATTCATCTCTGGCCAGCTGTCCAACTATAGTTGGTCCATTTTTACACAACGGATGGAACGATGCTCTGTGCTACATTCTAAGTTGGGAATATTATAACTTTAACTTGAGTTAAATCATTACAAAATGTTTTCTAAATTATTTCACTGCTATTTTGCGGACATCTGTTTTCTACATGCAGTGATTCAGACTAATAAAAGTAGTATTTTCGCTGATGAAAGGGCATCGCTCACATCCTTTGCCAGCTCTTATTTTCCCTTTACCATGACTTAGACCTTTTGTTTATTTTCAATTTTATTCCTTTCTTTCACTACCTTACAATTACAGCCGAATGTTTTAGCTTAAAACTCATTGAGAATATTCTTATTGTTTAAATATAATATTCTTCTTAAACTGAACATTAAGAAATAAGATTTCAGTTCCGTCTTGAACAAATTATGCATTTTTATAACAAAATGCCGAATCATCGGGGTGTTGGAGGCAAAGACAATCTTAATCTCATTTTCAGTGTTATTCTCCCTGGTTTTTAGGATGGATTCGTCAGAGTGGATCATGACTACGTACTCAAATCTGCAGAGCTTGCCAAGGCTGGAGGCTGCACGCAGTTTCACCTGGAGTCCTCCAGAGGAGCCGACAAAAACAGTAACTTCCTCTACCTCAAAGTCAAGGTCTGTCACCAGCTTTTTGTACTACATGATGCATGGAAACCCCTTTTTACTGATCATGGTTCTCAGGTGTTGGGAAAACAATGAGTAAAACATCTACGGGTGTGGCTGTTTTCTTTCCAGGGCCAAGTGGAAGCTGACATTGAGGCTCTGGGTTTTGACCGATTAGCCATTTACAGACCAGGGTAAGCGATCCCGTTTCTTTAAATAGAGTAGACCTAAATGCCATGTAAGGGAGGAGCACTGCATTCAAACTGAAGGCAGTGCTGTATAAAGAAATTACCTTAGTTAAATTAGCGATAAATATACAAGCGGCTGAAATAAGCTCCTCCAGAGGAGCGGCAGGACTCAGCCTTAGAGGTGAGGGGCTCTGTTATCCAGGGGGCGCTCAACGTAGAGCTGCTGCTCCTCCTCAATGAAAGGATTCAGTGGAGGAGGTTTGGAGATCTAATCAGGATGCCCCTTAGAGGATGTCCCTCTGGGAGGAGATCCCAGAGAAGACCCAGCACAAACTGGAGGGACTATATTTATCCTGTCTATCCTGGAAATGCCTTGGATGTATTGTCCCCGCAAACCGATGTTGGATTAGCGGAAGACGACGGACGGATGGCTCTACAGAAAAAAAGAAAGGTTTCTGACTCCCATAGTGTAGTGTAAACTAGAACTAGATGTGGTAAGTAATTGAACAGATCAAATTCAAACCCATGTCATAACTGGACGGTTTTCTCCTCCAACAGGGTTCTGTTAGTGGACAGACAGGAGAGTCGACCCGCTGAGTGGCTCACCAGGAAGTTCTTCGGCGCCGTCTCTGCCGTGTGTTCCTCTTCCATGTCCATCCCAATCCAAGCGGTGGCAAAAGCGATGGTGTCCAACACTCTGCTTCAACCCGAGCAGAAGCCGGAGATCCTGGAGAACAAGGACATTGCCAGTCTAGGAAAAGTAAAGGGAACTAAGTAAGCATGGAAGCTACGACAGCTGGAAACACTTCTTTCATTTATTCAACAACCTGCAATATTTCTCGAAATGAGACCAGCCTATGCTAAATATTAACAGAGGTCACTTGTTAGAGAGAACCTCAAACAAATGGATAAGTACACTTAAAATGAAAAGTTAATAATCATTGATATGCCTGACAGATTAAAAGTTATTTCATTCAACCAACAATTTTGTTTCTGACTGGAAATGATGGACAACTATAAATAGATTGCGTAATGTACAAGGTGTATACTTAAAAATAAACACCTTTACGTTTGAGAAAAAATGGGATGTCAGAAATGTACGCCCTTCTCAATAATCAGCGTGATTAATTCATCGTGCAGCAGCCGCTGTACATGTTTCTACTGGCTTTCTGTCGTCTTTTCCGTTGAGATCCAGCTTTAAGCTGGGACTCCAAAATGTTGACATCCTTCTAATCAGATGAAACTTATTACAAAAATAAAATGACAGAATTTTTATCTGTCATAGACATGAATAATTTTGGGATTAACCATCTACATTCACTTGTTCATTTCCACTATATTGTTTTGTATTCTCTTGATTATTGAATGCTTGTAAAGGAAAACAGTGAGAGCAGTACACACCAACTTTTTATGGAACATTATAACGTGAAAAAACTTATTTATAATTTCTTTTCAGATGATTATTGGTGATTTACAGAGATCAACACGTTCTGCAAGCCTGATCAAGATATTTTTTGAAGTACTTGAAAACAGATTTATTGCACATTCCAAAGACTGTTCATGGAGTTTAAACCATTTCTTTGATAAAGTGAACATCTTTAGGGAAGATTTTCCTTTAATATTTTTGCTCTGTGTTATATTTTGATGTTTATATCAGAGGCACATGCCAGACTTGTTGGCTTTCTTCATTTGTGCTCTGACACACTTGCCTTAAACTGTGTACATGTTATACCCAGAACATACATGTGTTGTTAAACATATTCATTAAATACATATTTGAGTGTGTGTTTAAAAATCAATAAATATATTCTTGTGTACAATGTACACAGTCTTTATTTTGCCTGTACAATATTCTACACAGTGTTGGTGATTATTATATTTTCTTTTTGTCTCATCCATCTGTTTAATGTTGCCATTAATAAATATATGTACAAACCTGTACTTGTTAATCTGGTCCGCAGGTTTGTGAAGAGAAACAAAGATTTTCCGATCCAAATGACTGTGCAAAATTAAAAATGAATTTAAACTCTGTCCGTCCGTCCGTCTTCTTCGGGTTTAAATAAAAATTTAAACTCTGTTTTGTTTAAAGAAATAAATGTATTGTTAATCGACCAGCATCAGGTATTGTGAAATATTCCTAGAATGTAAACAAGTGTGCATTTATGAAAAACAAAAATCTTTACACTGTTTTCAATCCAGAATGAGCCAATTATTTAATCATCTTCTATTTAGGTTGATAGATTTCATTGAACCATAAAAAATATCTTGGATTGTTTGTTTCTCTCTTTGTTGAAGCAACATCGCCCTCTTGTGGCTGGACATGGCGTCACATTTTATGAACGTCTCCTAATACAGCTATGCATGTAAAAATAGAGGTTGTATAACATTGAAAAAGTACACGTGGTAAGCAAATTAGAGCAATTTTTGCATTAGTTATTCAGTGCATACTTTAATTTTAAAAGAACAGTTGAATGGGTTGGTGATTCGACTTCCTAAAGATAAGAAAGATTAATTAGTCTGCTACACAAACAGCCTTAGTAGCCCCACACAGTCCAGACATGTCACATACTTTGCTATTGCTTCAGATTTAATTAAGCCAGACACACTTTCATACAAGAATACATTTTACAAGTTGCACATATAAGCTACTGAACCAAGTTTAGAAAGTTATCTTTACCCCTATTTGAGCTTGAAACCGGAATTTTCTCCATGTACCAAGTCACTGCCAAACCGACCCTGCAGCATTTAGGCCCTGTATGTTTCAGCTGTGTTGATTTGCCTTTCACAGCAAACAGGAAATTGGACCAGCACAGGTTGTCATGTACATTCCTGCGGGTAGTTTTGTTGCAAGTCGAATCATCTTGCTGCAACTTTGTCATTACAACAAGTTTTATAAGGAAAACACAAACCACGTTTATTTTGTGTTGCACGTTAGGCAACCCTTTATACTTCACACGCGTAATAAAAATAAGGTCAAGAACTAATGAAAATGGTATAAGATGACAAATAACGGATTAAAATATGATATTTTTGGCAGATAAGATGTTTATTTGTCATTGCAAACCTCAACATTAACGGAATCGCGTTGGTTAGCGGACCGACAAAATGAACAAAGACAAAATAAAATAAGAAATAGATTTAACAATAGAGTAAGAATAAAGCTGTTTAAGTGGCATAGCAGAGTCTGAATCTGTTGTTTGGGGAGTTATAAACAAGATGTGGTTGAGTTAGTGGGCTGTAGAGAAAAAACTTGGGTAAATAGGGAACTCTGCATGAATAAATAATAAATAGATGGGGCAGAGACACATGTATTAAGAGTAAAACGTAAGTAACGAACAATGGATAGAAATTAGTTGGGGGGGATGTATGCTTGTGTGGGGGCATGCTGTATGAGATGGTGTGATAGATGAGGCAAAGTTACCCAAGTATTGATTTATATGAGTTGTATAAGTTGTTTAATTAATCAAAAAGTGGATTGCACATATGGAAGAACTATAACGCCTATCGGAAGTCATTTTTTAAATAAAGATCATACAAACGCAAACATACAAAAAGAACGCATCTTAGTGACACCTGGTGGTTGCAACCAGGAACTACAACCCCTCCGTCTAGAACGTCACCGTACGTCACCAGGAAGTCCTCCGATTTCCAAAAGGAAACATCATGGCAGACCACACAGACCCACGTGAGTCTCCTATTTAGCCAAACAACACATCTTAAACGTGTTTTTACTGGAATAGGAATGTTTCGCATGTGCTGCTGAATATTCAAACAATGAGACGTTCGCTCAGTGGAGCTGAACGGTGCGCCAGCAGCAGTTTGCTGAGCTGCAGGCAGGAACGCTGCTGCTGCTGCTGCACATTGAAATGAGTTGTGTTGCTGCTGCTGCTGTGATGCTCAGTGTTGCGTCTTTGAAGCCGTCATGAAGTTTTACTCTGGCAGATGGCGAGGAGATGCCTGAACTCTCTGACGGAGATGATGATGATGTGGACGACGATGAAGAGCAGTGGCGGTGGATGGAGGAGGAGGAGAGTCAGACAGTTACCTGTTTGTTTTGTGACAAGTGAGTGCAATCAAAGGAGGAAAAGGTCAAAGTAGAAGAAAAAATTGGTCAATGTTTTCAAATGTAAAGGTAATTTAAAATTGCTAACTTTAGGATGCATTTAGTTCTGGAATAGATGCGTAAGATTTCCATAAAGAAGAATATTTGGGACGTTCTAAAACGCTTAACGTGAAAAAGCTTAACGTGGCTTAAGGTAGGAAAACAACGAGGAATCATCAATTTGGTGATCATTGATCGTTGATTAGGTACATTAAACCACGTTAAGCCTTTTTCTCGCCATAGGCACCAATGAAGAAGAAAACGTTAATGTGAGATATCTTCTATAATCGTTGGATTTCGGTTTATTCTTTTTGACAGGCTTAAGTCTTCATGACAAGATATGGCCATGCGAAATTTGGTGATGATTCCTCGTTGTTTTCCTACCTTAAGCCACGTTAAGCTTTTTCACGTTAAGCGTTTTTCACGTTAAGCATTTTAGAATGTCCCAGAATATTTTACTATAGATAAATGAAGTATATTTTTGTCAATAGGTTGCAAACGACTTGCTTTTTCATAATTTTGATGCATTAAACCTAAACATAAAAACACTGTTGGTTAAATAATAAAAACTGTTGATCTTTAATAAAAAAAAAATTTAAACAAATTTCCTATTGTATACTATAAAAACAAACTCTTGTTTCAAAGAGATGTGAAAGTTTTCTGGCTCTAAACAAAATTTGATTAGCTGGACCGAGGGCAAAAATGGCTCTGCGGGTTGTAAAGGTTGCTGACCCCTGTTCTAGTACAACAAGCTACTGTCGTAGCTAACCTCGGTCTGAGGTTCTTGTGCATGCCAAAAGAAATAGAAATAATGTACTATCCCACATTAAATGATCTCCGTTGTAGCATTTAAGTTAATAGCTGCATGTATATCATAACTCAAACAGTTCTGGTCATGAGTTGTACATCGGTCTCCTGTTGAGTTAGAAGTCCTCTCAGTTTCTTCTCTTAGTCAGAATTTAAAGTGTCGATTAAAACAAACTAACTGGAAATTTAGTTTCCTAGGGGTCTAATCATAAATGTGAAATTCATTTTTTTTAATATTAAGATCTTGCATATTTTATATAACATTTACGAGAGGATCTGTTTGTCATTGTAACTTTTGTGGCTTGTTTTAGACTTCATGGCCATGACTTATACCACGATATATTTCCTAAATTCGGTCGATACAATATAATTATGATATCGATATAAAGAAAATAAAAGCCTCAGAGTGCCAAGAATTCCCACAACAGATGCCTGTACACACTGATGACAATTATTTTTGCCATATTTCTGAAACTCCTTCAGTATAACATTTTAGAAACATTTGCTTTAAAAAAAACAAAACACGTAAAACCCAGAACATCAGTCAGTGACAAATGCCGTAATAATAGAATGTAATATAGATTAAGATATGGGAAATGTCATATCAGCGTTGTTGGATGAAGTTATATCGTGATATGTAATGATATTGAATTATTGTTCACCCCTCAGACGTCCTGATTAAAACAGCCTTTCCTGCTTTCAACTTCTGTTTAGGGTGCTGGGTTCTGTTTCTGCAACCCTTCAGCACTGCTCAGCTGAGCACCAGCTCAACCTTGTGAACGTAATAAGGAAACACGGTAAGTAGTTTCTGCTTCTAGGAGGACCAGACAGTCGCTTTGTCTTGTTGGGCTCATTCATTGTCCATTTCTCTTCAGGTTTGGATGACTACGGTTACATAAAAATGATCAATTTCGTTCGCTCCACAGTAAGTTCTGTCTGGAATTTAGCGCCAGCGATTTGTCACATTTCTTTCAACAAAAAGTGTTGTGTACATTGATAAAAAGCACAGAAATCCAGAGCAAGCACTAACTTCTGCTGTGTGTTAAATCCGGTGATGTGGATGCTCAGAATTGCGGTCCGTCGTGCCTGATGGAGCCGTTGGACGGCCCCTTACCCTGGGACAGTGAAGACTTCCTGAGACCTGTACTCCGGGACGACCCGCTGCTACAGACAGGTACTGCATCTAGCTCCACTTTCTAAAAATACACAACCGTCTCTTACTTACAATTCAAAAAAGGTGTACTGCAGCCAATCCATACGGGATGCAATTTATTTTGTATTCTTCGGGGCGCCTGCAGTTCTGTAGAGGCTGTTTGGCTCTAACAAGCTGCTCGTTATGCTTCTCGTCACTCCGAACGCAGAATGCGTCACTCAGTCGTAAGTTAAAAGTTGTGTGGGAAATACCAAGAGGGCCAGCAAAGACAGATTATAGAGATTTAAAAGAGTTAAAGTATTCTGCATGGTTTGAGTGTAAGTTGGGAATCACGCACTGACATCAGGAGTTTTAATTTGAAGCATCGCTGATTCAAGGACAGTTTTTATTGTTGGCTAAATTTACGACATTTATGATTTCATACAGCAATGGGTCCGCCCACATGTTGAGGGTTAGTGTTGGTTATTTGTTGGTTTGTACACTCCATCAGTGAGAACATTTTCATCGTATTCATTATGACTGCAGTGTGTCAAAAAAAGTTTTAAATCCTATATATTGGGACCCAAAAAGTCTTAAATGAGCCCAGATTTCAAATAGAAGGTCTAAAGTTGCCTTTAGGATCAGGGAAAGTAGGGTTTTCGGTGTTTAATTTCATAAAGTGCTTGAAAGCTTTGATGTTTGGTCACCTGTAGGTGTAAAATTAACTACTGTCACAGTTAAATATAAGTCACTAGGTGAGACAGTTATTAGGTAAACATAAGTTGTGTTGCATAATAACCGTGGGATTATTATGTAAATCATAATAATCTTAAGGGCCGTAAAGCCTTAAATTTGTGAAACTTGCGGAAACGCTGATGTCCATCCCAATTCAGCAATCCCATCTTCATCTGGATCTGACAACCATTTAATAATGTGATGCACAACCATAAGAATATTATATTAAAAAATAACATGTAGATATGTATGGATTTGTGAAACTTGGAAAATCAATATCAGTGGCAGATGATTTTGGCGTTCCCACTTTCTAATTGTTCATTTAAACGATTTACTTTACCAGGAAGATCTACTGAGGTTAAAAACCTCTTTTTAAGGGAGCCCTGATCAATATAGGCAGCAACAGTATAATTAAATTACAAAATTACACACACACAATAACTCATAAGAATGAAATACATTTAAAAGACAGAACTAAAATGTGTACTTATAATGGAATTAAGCCAGATCTACTCAGTATCAATTTAAAAGCTCTCAAAGTAATAAGTCAACTAATTTCCAGTTGTGCTGCAACATATTCCCCGGAAAAGGTGCAGATTAAACTACCGTGTTTTTTGGATTATAAGGCGCACTTAAAATCCTTAAAGTTCTCAGAAATTCATGGTGCCCTTTATATATGATTACCATTGTGTTTACTGACTGATTTTATGTGGTACAATGCGCTCAAGAAATGTAGGCATCAGTACGCTCGACTATGAAGGGTAAAACGTCTGCAGAGAGTCAGCGAGGAGTCCAGCAAGCTCACAGTATAAACACAGTACGGCCGACTATGTGGCAGCCTTTAGGCAGCTGGAGTACGAGCTAGCAACAATAAACCTAGTAAGCTAATTCAATATAAGTTATGTTTATTTAAGACTTATGTTAGAAACAGGGCAGTGTAGTCCAGCTACATGTACTGTGTACATGAAGGGGCGGAGTGATATTACACACTTGGGAAGTATATTTGGTGCGCTTTATAATCTGGTACACCTTATATGTGGACAAAGACGCACAAAGATTCATCCATTCCCGGTCCGCCTTATAATCCAGTGCGCCTTATGGTCCAAGAAATACGGTAAAGCCTTTTTAGCCGTCTCAGTACAGACAATAAGACCCAAAAGCATGAATGGAAAGCATAAGGAGCAGTACTTTTCAGTGCAGTTATGTTACAGATGTATGAAGGCAGAAGCCCAAGTGTTGCCTAATATATAAAAACAAGCCAACGATTGTTCCCTCTAGTGGTAAAACGTAAAAACAAACAATAAAAAAAACTTTTTCTGCACTGATTTTATATCAAGACAGAGTTCTTAGTGTCTGTGATTTATATTCCGTTTTTACCCAACTCATTGATTTGGTTTTATGAGCTACAAGCAGACGCAACAAATGACCAGTTTAAGTTTTCACCTTCAGGTTCCGTTACATCAGGCTTTTAAACTGGACCTGCAGATCTAAACTGGTTCAGGTTTAAATGTCCGTTAGCGGCACTCACCCTCAATTTCTGGCTTTCTTGTTATCAAAATAAAGTCAGTACAGATAAACTATGACCTAATGAAATGTACTTATTGTAGGACTATTCTGATACTGGTTCTGATGTCTGACGACATGAAAGCTAAAAAAAAATAAAAAAATAATTAAAGCTGCAAAATGCAACTTCTGTCTTCTGCTTCATGCTTTTTGGGGCATAAAGATCAATAAATGTTTTCTCTGAAATGTCCTCTCTATACATTCTGGCATCGCGTGAACAGAAATCATTTTGGTAATCCTTACTGAGCTGATTTAGCATGGCTCATAATCATATAGTGAGGGAAAAGGTTAAGTGTGATTGTATGGAGCAGGGATCACCAATCTTTTAGAAGTTTTGAGCTGCTTCATCGGTACTGTGTCATACGAAGGGCTACCTGTACTGACCTTTGATCTACCACAGCGCTCACCTTAACTTTATGTAATATAAACATGTTTTGAATGCATTCATCATTTTAAATCAATGTAGTATGATTTTAAAAAGGAAGAGCAACTAAATAAAATGGCACTTTAAATGCAGCTCCCTGGAGGGTTGTGCTATATTTTGAAGAGGCTCGGGGGCACCATATGTGGCCCTTGGGGGCTACCTGGTGCCCGTGGCCACCATGTTGGTGACCCCTGGTATGGTGTGTATGTCAACATCGGGTTTTAACTGTATATACTGGTTGTGCTTACGCCTCTGTTGTTCCATCAGACCCGGAGGAGCTGTGTGGCAGGGAGGAAACGTGCTCATCATCCAGGGCCGAGCCCTGTGATGAACTGCTCCGCAGGGCCCAGGCGGCTGAAGAGCGAGCTCAGCGTTCAGAAGAGGCGCTGGCCAGAGCCATGGAGGATCTACACAAGCTGAAGTTAGTAGTTTTCTGTCGTATTTCTTCATGTCTGGAGCTTTTTCTGAGCCTGCCTTTTTAAGGGATGTAGTTGTTCTGCAGTGCCCTCTTTGAGCCAGCAGGGGGACACAGTGATCTCTGCACAACTTCAGTCTTGAGTTCCCTGTGGAAAAAGTTTGAAGGGAAGAGGAAAGATTAAAGAAGGAGAAGGGGAAAATTCCACTGCAGCAGGGGAAGCTAAAGGGAGCAAGAGAAAAGTGAAAATTACAGGGTGTGGAAGAGAGTTAGAAAGATGAATGCCTCCTTCCTCCTACGGCTTCGTCCTCCAAATGTCTGCTCACTGCTTTTGTCCCATGTGCCGGTATTAGAAGGTAATCGCAGGTCTCTTTGCTTTTGTTTTAGGCTCCTGGCTCAGGGTTTGGTGCTGAACGCAGAAACCAGCAAATCTAGCAACCTGGGCGCTGTCGCCGAGCTGCGGGAGGATGAGGACGAGGCCTACTTCAGCTCCTACGGCCACTACGGCATCCACGAGGAAATGCTGAAGGTGTGAGTCTCACCAATGCACGGTCACTGAGCGCTGTTGGGAGGCAACATCCCTCAGCAAATAAGCCCTGAAAGTGAGGCTGGGCTCATCAGTTTGCAACTTGGTTGAAAGCTCTCAATGCAGCATGTAAATGAAAACTATCAGCTTCCTGCACAAATTCATACCCAGTACAGGACGTCTTCTCAAAAGTGACAAATCAGCAATAAGTGCGGAGCTCTCATGTGAGACGTTGCGCTCTCTACATAACATGGAAATTAATTTTCACATGCATTAAAGCGCTGAAACCTGGAAGTGTCAGCACACCCTCAGGGGAACGTGTGTGTGTGTGTGTGTGTGTGTGTGTGTGTGTGTGTGTGTGTGTGTGTGTGTGTGTGTGTGTGTGTGTGTGTGTGTGTGTGTGTGTGTGTGTGTGTTGGGGGTGTCTGTTTCTCTCTGCTGCACTTTCCTGCCGATTGCAGTGTGTGGACATATTCCTCTCCCTGATTGGTGCCAAGCGCCTTGAAGTTTTGCGTTGTGCGTGCGTCAGTCTGAAAACTTCATCAGAGGCTGAGGCGTGGCCGGGAACACGATGACGATGGTTTCACTGGGTCATCCTGGCCAAACGGCGTCACCATAAACACAGACCGCGTTAAACGGATCCTTATTTTTGAAAAATAAGCTTCATCAGTAACAGTTGGCTTGATTTTTGCATTTTTTACTTTATATAGTTTATCCTGGTGTAAGACATTCCTCTGGTCGTCGCTGAAATAAAAAAGAAAATGGTAAATTTTTTTGTTACATAAATTGTGACCAGAATCGTTTTTTTCCCTCCTTCTTTAGGTAAACTTGATGTGTGCATTACAATTTATTTATTCAAACTATTCGTAGAAAACCGATTTTTGTTTCTACCACATATTGAATGTATTATTCTTCCTTCTAAGTCTGCATATCTTGGTCTTGCCACATTTTTATTTATATATATATATATATATATATATATATAAATGTCTTCACAAAGTTGACAAATCAGTGTTTCCACTCAGTCTGGAAAAGTATGGATTTTGATTTGAATATTGTCCAAGCCTGGGTGGGTGTAGAAGAAGAGGAAAAAAAGATAATAGAAACTAGTTAGATTTGATGTATTTAAAATACAAAACTTTTTTGATTATTTATATGTTTATCCATCCAACCCTTAATCAATTTTTCCATCTACTCCAATTTTTTTTTTCCAATTTTTCCATCTACTCTGCAATTTTCACAGATGTCGTCTTTAATTCTTGACCTGGGTAGAAATATTTCCAAAACTTTTACATTCATGTTTAAAAATGTATCTTGATCCATCTTTTCCTCTGCATACTTATTACTTAGCATGGTTATAGAGGTTGATGCTCTTATTTCAAACCTTTATTCTGCAGGACAAGGTGCGGACAGAGAGCTACCGCGACTTCATCTACAGCAACCCAGAAGTGTTCAGGGACAAGGTGAGCGGGTGCAATAAAGCGTGTGCTTTAATCTGTTTACATGTGTGCATTAGCTGCTATAATGAACAGAAAACCTATTAAAGGCAAAGGACGTTTGCGTTTTTTTTCAGACAGCACATTAATAAAGAGACAATGTCTGATTTAAGACACCGCAGCTCTCTATTAACGCCTCAAAAGTCGACTGCATGGTCCAGATAACCGACGTGTAATCCACTAGCGAACCCATAACACCCCCCTCCATGCCAAACCCCCACCGTTTCCCTCCCATGCTGCCTTCTTTAACAGCTTTTAGCTCCTGGAAGAAGTAGCCGTTCATTATGTGGGTAGTAGGTGGTTCAGATGAGGCTGTAGAGGACAGAGGTTGCTCGTGTCGATGGAAACTTACATTATCCCCGTCAGGTTGACTCAGTCAGCAGTGAAGGAAGTGTCTTTTTTAGCAGTCGCAGACAGAAGAGAGCACAATAGTGTCATCAGGACTGGAGAGAGAATGGAGGAGTTGTGTCGTGTCAGCATTGTGCCTGCGACACTCTGTGAACTTACAAAGACAGCAGGGTACTCACTGAGAGTTTCCCTAAATAGAGGCAACCAGACACAGAGCTTCGTTTAGAGGGACACATTGTAACCGCTTCCCTATCTCTGTAGCACCAGTTAGAACTGCAAATGAAATATTAAGGACCACTATGAACAGAGTAGGTCTTACCGAAATATAATTTCTTCATTTACAAACCATGAACCACGTCTGAAGGGTAAAAAAAGCAAAAAAAAAAAAAGTGACACTCCAGCTTTCTATACCCAGACGCGCTGTAGCCGATCTGTGAATTTATCGAAGCTTTCTCTGATTTTACACTGAAAGCTGTTAAGTTTTCTCCCTGAAGTGTCCAGCCATCCACTTGTTGTGGTTCGAGTCAAAAGGCCTGACTTTCTGTAAGACTCAGCGCACCCGGGGGGAGCAGCGGGGTGTTTTCGCAGAGTTGCCTCGCTGAAAAGGAGCTCAAGCTCGGTCAAAGAATGTCGCGCTTTCAGCTGACAGACCAGCCCACAGCCTGGGAGAAAGCACGAAATGGAACCGATAATATAACTGTGGTTAAAAATCTGTTAAACTATTAAATGTGTTCTGCTAATGGCTGAGGCAAAAGATTAAATACAAAGCTTTAATGTAACTCGGTGAATGAAAACCCCCAGGCGAGGCAGCGGTCTCCTCAAGGGAAGCTCCAACTGGACAAAAGCCTGACCTCACCGCTGCCCACACCCAGGGAGTCCTAGCTGAATCAAACCGATAAAAATCATTTTCACTGCGGTTAAAATCTCTCTTAATGTGTTCTCCTTGCCCCCGCCATGGCTGAGGCCGAAGATCTATAAAGGTGTAAATATTAAGTCGGTCACTGAAAACAGGAGGAAGAAGCAGCGGTTTGCCCCGGGAACCAGCAGCGCCTCCAGGGAGCTCCAACTCGGCTGCAGGCTAAACGGCGCCGCCTCTCCTCTTCTCTCTTACTCTCAAACACACAGTATCAAAGTTCAGACAGGCTCTGCCTTAATTTATCGTCAGCTGTGTGATCCCAATATTTATCCCGGTGGATTATTCATCAAAAATATCCAAAACGATTTTGCATATACAGTTATAGAAACATTTATATTAATTCATTTATTTGTTTCAGTTATAATGATTTTTTTTATTGTTTTTCTTTTCTTGCAGATTTCTTTGAAGTGTTAACAGGGGTTGGGGGGCTGAGGGGGTGTTTCCCTTTTCCAGGCCTTTCTAAGCCAGTCGAATCAATAAAGTGGGCAAAGATAATCTGAGCGGGGAGGAGCCGAGTCGGTGGGGCGATAACTGCGCCTATTGTGTCTGAATTAAACATTGCTTAATATAAATATAAATAAAATAAAATTAAAAAAACCCTTATTAAAATGCATCAAAACTAAAAACCGTTTTCCTTTTTGGTCTTTTAAAATACCATTTAAGAACAAGTACTTTGATGTGATTTGTCCACTTTAATAAAAATACAAAATCCGTTATTAATATGTTCTTTTTATGTTTCTTTAAAAAAAAAAATAGGCAGTCCTATTAATTGGTGTAACTTTTTTTTTTTAGTTATACTTGGTTAAAGACATTAATTTTCAAGAAAAACTGTCTTGAATTTGGGAAACACGTTTTTGGTCTTGCGGCTGTCGGGTCGTATTTGAAGAATATTTCTTATCAAGTGGAATCCTACTTGTTTATGCTCCCCATGAACCCTGAATTATCTACATATCTACCCCATTTCCTCTCTTTGGTCACTTTCAGTGAAGTTGGCAACTACAAAATTCATAAAACATAAAGTACATGGAAAATTAAATGGGGGGGGGGGGGGAAACATATTTACAAATTTGTATAGAATGCCTCATCTGTCTTTTGAAAGCAAATGTTAAAATAGTTTAAGAAGAAATAATTGTAAGAAATGTCCTAATAAGAAAATTCAAATTCCATCCATATTCATATGCAGGTGGTGCTTGATGTGGGTTGTGGGACCGGGATACTGTCCATGTTTGCTGCCAGAGCTGGGGCCAAAAAAGTGATTGCAGTGGACCAGTCAGAGATCATCTATCAGGCAATGGACATAGTCAGGTGAGACGTACACTAGACTCACAGTTAACTTTTTAGAATAGATTATTATTAATTATTGTCCTTCAATGGGGGATTTAGGTGTACCAGGATATGAGTCAAAGGCAAATTGAAGCATGCAGATACACACAAATGTAAAAAAATTAAATAAAAAAGCATGAGAATAAGAGACTATATAGTAAAGGCAAATCTAAGACATAAGAAAAATCCATGACAGCTTTTAGAAATGGCATCCTCAGGTTACACAAATATGCTACAGAACTGGGTGATTTAAAAAATATTAGAATCATGCCTGAAATATAGAAGAAATGGAAAGAAAAGAAAAAAGAAACACTACAAAAACAGCAAAAAATATAAACAACTTAGTGAGTTTGTTGGGAGGTATTGTTGGTGGTTCTAAAGTCTCAGAGCTGCTGGGACGAAGGATCTGTGATAACGCTCCTTTGTGCACCGAGGATGCAGCAACGTGTCACTGAAATAGCTCTGCTACAGCTTTATGCATGAGGTCCTGTCTCCCAACACCTGCACCGTGTCCAGGGGCCATCCTAGGGCACAGCTGGCGTTCCTGATGACCTTGGGTCTCAGTTCAGGAGCTGCATCCTTCGAAAGACGTATTTGTAGGCCGTTTACGTCACAGAGCGACGACAGTGGCTGTCCCAATTCATGGATCCTTCAAAGTGCGGCTGGCGAATGTGTTCTGATTAAAGGATGGGTCTGGTGTCCTTCATGGCTAATCCTATCCCATGATTCATGACAGGTTGAAGGGAACTTTTTAACGGGAAATAGTGGTGGAGTGGACTGTAAAGCTGTGAATAAAGTTGGATAAATTACGCTTTTTGTGACATAAAAGTAACTTTTAAAAGGCTTTTAGCCGAGATGGTAGCTATATTAAACCAGAATATCTGCTCGGTTTGTTGGCATATCGCTTGATCTACAAAATGCTTGGACTGCAGCCAGCTCACCTTGTCGGCTTCCAGCTGACCGTTTGACCAAGGCTCTCCATGCCGAGGTAGAACGCCTTTTTACCGGCACATTGCTTTCCAACTCCTGCTGTCTTTCCACTATGAGAATAATTAATATATCTAATGTCAATCTTTGGTTAGTTCATTATTATTATTATTATTATTATTATTATTATTATTATTGTTCTATTCAAATAAACTGATTTAAGCTTTGCTCAGAAGGTTAGAGGGTTAGTGTTTAAGTAGTAGAATGTTTTACTAAATTACACAAATGGTATTTGTCATCACTTCATTTTTTTTAGTGGTATATTTCAATGTAAAATTAAACATTTGGCTGATTAATGAATTAGAACATAAAAGATGATAAAGCAACATTATAAATAAAAGATTTTGGGCCATAATTAATACGTAAAGGGGAAAATAAAAACTGTACAGTTATTTATGGTAGAGACAACGGAATAAACCTTTGGGTTCCTTTTAGCTTCACAGCTGCTATCGCTAGGCAATAGGAGTAACGTAAAGTTAAGAGCGGGGACAGCCGGTGGAGGCTAGACCCTCCCAATTCTTCCCATTTTCTCTTTTTCGCGGTCCACAAAGGACCCAGTCCACATACACCGGGTCCTTCGAAAGATGCAGACCTTGAATTGAGACGGACCCCTTATCTAAAGGCTTCCTCTCAGCTGTAGAGAACCTGACTGTGAAGTCAAAAAAGGTTTTCACGCACACTTCCTGCACTCCGAAAAATCTCAGGCTCCTCAGCAGGAGAGCTTTCAGGGCATCAGTCTTGCTACTCCAGTCCAGTTCGTTGTTCAGGTGAACCCTCCGGTACTTCTAAGAGTCCACCATCTCACGGTCAGGTCCACAGATGTTCTTCGGTGTGGTGGGTCTGTGCCTGCTGCGATCCACCACCAGCTTCTTGGCTTTCCTTGTGTTGGTCAGGAGACGGTTCTGGTGGCACCACTCAGCAAAGTCCTGTGTCCACTATCTGTACTCTTGACTTGTCCTCCCCTGCAATAAGGCCGACTATGGCAGTTGTCACAAAAACGTTTGCAGACGGCAACCTGAGGAGTTGATAGAGAAGTGTAGAAGGTGAGCAGAAGTGGTGCCGGTACGGTTCCTCACAGGGCCCCCATACGGCAGAGCAGCCGGTCCGATACACAGCCCTCTGTGTATTACTTTGTGGTGCTTTAATGTAATTGAAAATGAACTGCTCTGTGTGCATGTCATAGAATTGGATCAAAGAGCTGACTTTCTTTCTTCAGCACACAGCGAACAACAGCAGCAGCAGTAAGTAGAGCTTTGTATGACCTCCATCTTTCTTTTATTTGTTGCAGCTGGCTGACTTCAATAGAGCTGCTGTCAATGGCATCGCCGTAATGTACATAATTTACACCTGCAGTTTGACTTGTTTGTCCCTCGGCTCTTTCTCCCCCGCCGGTCGCTGCGGTCCGAAGGCAGCAGTCACGTCCGCACAAACACACAGAATGTACTGAACCCCATTTTTATTACCTTTGTGAATTAGTTTACGGTCTGATTTCTGGTTCAGTGTGTTTCCAGTTTTCCAGCAGCTGGTTCTCACCACTGGAGTCCATTTACCTCCACTGGAGCTTCTGCTTTCTCTACGGCTACCTGTAAACGCGAACACACCCCTGCTCCTGAAATGCATTTTTGAATTAGAGGCCATTATGACCGCTGTTATTACCGTTATGTAAGAGAGCGACATATAAGCAAAACAACAGGGTTTGCTGAAGGAAAAGGATGTTTTAATTTTACAGACCACTGACTTGCTATTGAAGAGTGTGCCCGAGTGCGGGCTATGTAGCAGGTTCCCTAGCAGTGAAGAAAGATGCCTTTAATTCTCTCCTCCCTCGCATCCTTTTCACACTTTTGTTCACATATAGACACGGCAACAAAGAGACACCCTTTAATATCAAGTGATGACTTGGTGCAGAACTTTAAAGCTGGTGTTTTGTGTGTGTGTGTGTGTGTGTGTGTGCACAAGCAAACGACTTCCACTCGACGTTAATATGAGGATTCTAATTAAAGTTGCTCCTATTGGCTGGGCAGGAACATCCATCTCCTGTCTCTGCTCTGTCAGCAAAGTTTAAATGAAAAGCTCGATGTGATCTCTTTTTCAACTCCAGCATTTCTCCTAATGGATAGTGTTCAAATTCCTAAAATAAAGCGTATCGACTGGAATTCAAATTTAAAATCCTATTTGTTAATAAAAAAAGCACATTTCTAAAAAACAAAGTGTGAACAAAGTGTTGTGCATTAGTAAAAGAGCTAAAATACACAGAACCAAGACACAAACCACATTAAAACAGTCCAGGTCTCCCTAGAAAAAAATCTTCTCTCAAGGGACTTCCTGGTAAAATAAAAGTAAGATTAAAAAAAAGAATACAGGAAGTAAAGATGCTGGCCTAATATTTGAAAGCCATTTTCCCTAAAGTTTGGTGGCCACACAACTAGGGCTGAACAATTGATTGCATTTTCAATATAATCGCGATTTTAAAAAACGCAATTTCCAAATCGCAGAGGTCAGCAATTTTTGGCTATGTAACAATTTGTGAATCAGACGCATCCTTTAGGTGTCAGTAAAATGTTTTAAGTGGGTTTGCCTCCACATGGAAGGGAAGACAGTTGCAGCAGTGAGATAATCTAATTTTATTACTTGTTTTAGAGTTTATATAATCATACATAGCATTAAGTACAGGTCAATCAGTTTAATACATAGACTTGCTTGTTGGTTGCACTTTATGTTCAACAAGGATCGATGTCCAAATCAACTAAAAGCTGTTCTCTTGAATAATATTCTGATTAATAAAAACATTAAAAGTTCTTGTTTTAAATAGTGCTTGTTTACAAATGTCTTTATTTAGAGGACATTTTTGTTGCTTGTGGTTAATGCATACAAAAGTCAAAATTTTGGTTGAAATATATTGTAGGCAGAACACAATCATTTCTGCACCGAGTTTAGATGCTGTGGGTCTTTTAGCAACTAATCCGCACGGTGAGGAAACAAATTGATTTGTTGTTTTGTATACGTTTAAAAATACATGATAAAATAAATTGGGGGGGAAGAATTGCATTAAATCGCAATATTATGAAAAAAAATAGCAATTAGATTATTTTCCAAAATCATTCAGCCCTACACACAACATAAAAAGTCTGATGCTCTCTATGCCTTTGTTATAGTTTTGGGGACAACTGAAATCATCTGGTCTAAGGGCCTTTCAAGGCTGCAGTCGGCAACGTTTCTATAAATCTAGTTTTTTTTTACATATTTGTTAAAACTGTCACCATGCCCTGACAGTAGGGTTGTCACAATACAAAAAATTCAAGCTCGATATCGAGCCGCAGGAAAATAATCGATACTTCTTCTAAACCTTTTAATAAGGACTGAAAGTCTCACAGCAATGAAGTGATCTGGTGTTAGTGGCAGATAAATCTGGTAGTCGTCTGCGTAGAAGTGAAAATAGACTGAGAATAATTCCTGAGTGGAATGGGTAGAGGGAAAAAAGAAGTCCAAGGATTGAACCAATGGGAAGGAATTTCTGTCAATTAAATTAGTGGCTTGAATCTGATAATCCAGTTCTAAACTTCATCAAGCAGTAGCGCAATTTGGTAAAAGATTAAGTTAACACTTTGTGTAATAGTATAAAGCCCCTACCTTCATAATGTAATTTGTAATGGAAACAAATTGTATGACATGGTGAAGATTTTACATTAGAAAGCAATTATTTGTGAACATTGTTCTCACCCTAGCTCATCTACCCACGGAGATACCGACTCTCTCCCCAGAGTCCTGACATTGTCCTCTAAATTACCCCAATAATGAGATTACAGTGTTTCCTTCTGGTGAAAGGTGGAGGAGGGGGAGTGGGTTATGGGTGTGCGGTGCAGGGGGTGCTGGATTCTGGGAGGAGGTGATAGCAGCACTAGAGGAGCAGCTGAGATGGGAGAGACACTTTAAGATAAGGATCGTTGCTGCAGAAATGCTCCCTGGGCCGCTGTGAGTAATTGTTCTGTCCTCTGTAACATTAGCTGTCATGATAATGGAATATTCACAGAGATTGATACCCAAACGGACTGCTCTGAAAGGAGGGATCATTTAAACAGCAGCAGTGATGCTACAGTTCATACCTGAAGCAGACATATCGCTGGCTCATACTTACAGTTTTGTCCTTTTCTCGTCTCTGTCTCAGGCTGAGAAGACCTTTGGGGCGCAGAGTAGGAAAAGTGCTGACTGCAGATCCATGAAAAGTTTTTAGAATAAATAGAAAAACATAGACAACTAGACACAAGTAATTAAGCCGTCCTGTTTCATTATATTTACTCGTCTGTCAGCCGACTACCATTTTGAAGTCTCCACTTACAAAAGTTGATACAAATTTTTTTAAGTGTTCAGTGTTTAAAGTATGCTTGTTGCTTTTTGACGTCCTCGTGCTCTGATGCGGGCTGTGTATTTGGTCACTTCTGAAATATTTGTGTCACAATTGCATCGGTTCTGCAGCAGTGTTGCATACTTGATGTGTGCAAGCTGCAGTGCTCATGTAAAGTCTTTGAACGCCTGTTGCAGCCTGGCATAGCCGGTGATCTAATTAGGTATGCTACAGCTTTTAATTTGTAGGAAGGCTCTACTTGTTACTATAGCATCATGTCTTGTATCTCTAGCAAAATGAATGGCTAGTTATCAAGAAACCAGATTTATGTAAAGCCACACCTAAAATTCAAACAAAAAAGAGTTACTTAAAGTAAAATTGTGCTAATGTAGGGTTAGTATAACAAATAGCTTGACAACTTGAGCAAAAAAACCAAAACAAAAACATTAACACTTGAAAAAACAACACAAAACACTATCCAGACCAACAGAAGAAAATAAATGCTGTATTTTTGGACTATAAAATCCTTACATTTTCTCAAAAATTGATGGTGTGCCTTATGCATGATTACTGTTGTGCTTACTGACCTATTTTATGTGGTACAATGTGCTCAGAAATCTGTTAAAATGTGTAAATACGACTTTGGTTAGCAACAAACCCGCTCCGCTCAATGGATATTTGGAGCATTACGGTACACTGTGTCACTACCTGATCGGACCCCTGAGCTGTCTACAACACTGCCTGACTGTAATGTCTAAACTAGAAGTGCATTCATGTAAGGCAGCCCTCTCCCTGGAAATCGGGGACACCTGGTCACCCTACCGGAGGGGCGGAGTGATATTACACACTTGGGAAGAATATGTAATGTGCCTTATATTCTGGTGCGTTCTTATAGTCTGAAAAATATGGACAGTAAAGGTTTATTTATAGAATGTTTTTACAGAGAGGCATCACAAAGTGTTTTACAAAGAAGGGTAAAAACAGAACAAAATACACAGCAACATACAAAAGAGAAAACAAAACACAATACAACCATAACTTCAAATACATTTTATTTATATAGCGCCAATTCATGAAACATGTCATCTCAAGACACTTTCCAAAGTCAAAATTTAATCAGATTATACAGATTGGGTCAGATTATACAGATATACAGATCAAAGAAGGTCAAAAAAAGTTTCCTCTCTAAGGAAACCCAGCAGGTTGCATCAAGTCTCTCCAAGCAGCATTCACTCCTCCTGAAAGAGCGTAGAGCCACAGTGGACAGTCATCTGCATTGTTGATGGCGTTGCAGCAATAAGATGCATATTGTGAAATGTCAAATGTGCTTTGTTGGAATAAAAAATGCCTTTTTGCTACTTTTTAAAATGATCCACTAACAATTTCCAGTTCAGAGCCTGACGGTTGAAATTAACATATAATTACTTACTAGATGTAATAATAAGTGAACCAGAGATTTGCCAAGACTTTCCATTACCTTAATTGTTAATCTAATGAGGTCACGGACCAGTATTTCAGTTTTTCACTCAGTAGTTTGGAGAACGTTCAACCCTTAAATGAGTCAAAGCGCCTGTACAAAAAAACAATAGAAGTATGGGAAAATATTGATGTTATCAGACTTCACCAGGTTCTGGGGCTTTAGCGCTTTTTCTTTTAGTGTAATGTCTTAAAGTTTTATTTTAACTAGTCTCGATAGAAGCGGCGTGAAATAAAGGTTGAAAAGCTGATCTCGTGTCTCATTTTCACTGTTTGATGTCAAACCCAAACAATTTCAATGCATCTGTATTTTCTTACATTCCAACGTGTCTCCTGCAGGTCCAATCAGCTGGAGAACATTATTACTCTGATTAAAGGCCGCATCGAGGACATCAAGCTTCCTGTGGAGAAGGTTGACATCATCATTTCAGAGTGGATGGTCAGTACAGTACTTATACCACAACTTAACCGCCAGTTTTACACTCATAAGTCCTCACTTGTCTGCTCGTTTCAGAATGAGGCTTTCCTTCCTAAAACCATTAAATTCATGTATTTTTATGCTTCAGTGTTGACAAAAACTCTCCCTAAGCTGATACTTGTTGTTTAAGCTCAACCCTGTCAAGATGACCGTACATGTCAGAGAACAGAGGCTTTTTGTTCTTTTGTGTTAACTCTCCATCACTTTTATATGTGTGGAAAGGGAAATTTATGCTTATTCTTACTGGAAAATTAACTCAGGCTATTTCACTTTTAAGTGGAAAGTGTCCGTGAAAGGCAATTAATGAATATTGCCAAAGATTTCTGATTTGATTTAGGTTTGTACTTTGACTGGGCCATTTTAATATATTAAAATATACCAAAGGTTGCTTTTAGCCAATCATGGTATCAAATGAAAATGTCGTAAGCTGCAGGCACCATGAGAAACAACAAGTTATGGCATGCTTATTTGGATGGTGACACTTGTGACAGCCGTGGATTCTGACAAAGCTGCCATGCTTACTTTGATTCAGCCGTGTGCTCAGCAGCTCTTGCTTTCATCACAGCCGTCTCGCCTTAAACCATGATATTGCAACGGGATCGGCCCGACCCGCTTTGGGTCGGACACAAACATTTGGGGCTGGTGCATGCCAAGATGGATTCTTGTGCGTTTCTGAGCGCACAGATACTGCAAGAATTCAGCTTGCATTATTATACTCAATTATAATTGATCATAATTAATTAGACTACTTATTATAGAAAAAATAAATGGCATTAGCAACGACATTTGTTTTACAGCCGTTAGGTCAAGGTGGGTTGGACATTTGATCAGGATGCCCCTCCCCTGGTAGCCTTTCTGGGTCTGTCCCACTGGGAGGAGATGCTGGGGAAGACCCAGAACTCGCTGGGGGGGACTATAGCCCCATTAACACTACCCTTGTTAAACCGATCCATGCCGAGTTCGGACCGAGCTTGGATCAGTTAGCCATGCCGAGCTTGGTTCTGACGACCATTTAAACATCACGCTAGCACGGTTCCTCGCCTCCTAGTGACGATCTACGGTACTACTGCTCTCTAGGATTGAAGGAGGGAATCAAGCAAATCAAAATGGCGGCGCCCGTAACATTCAGGAAGTTATGCTTGATTAGTATTGTGATACTTTGTTGTTTGCGGAGAGTCAGGCGAAGAAGGCAACATTTGGTGAATTTACTTAACGGAGTCGGCTTTTGGGAAGTGGATAAGACAAACAAACGTCTAATAAGGATTTAGAGACATAGGAACCAATGAGCGACGTCGAGGTTCATCACACTGCTAAGCAGAATCATCACTGGAAACCGTGTGGCAGACTAGGGAAGCTAGTATTTTTATGAATGTCTGACGAGATGATGCGGTCTACTGATGCGCTCTTTGTTATCAGAGAACCAAGCCAATGAAAAACCGGGCCGAGCCCACCTATTGAACTGATCTAGATTTAGCGCGGTCCGGTTGTGTCTGGCATGGTTTAGTTCTGTTTGCGATCCATTTACACTTAAAAAGTTATCTCAGTTACCGAGCTCGGACTGTTCTCGGCACAATTAAAAAAGGGCAGTGTAAACAGGGTACATATATCCCATCCGGCCTGGGAAAACTTTGGGATCCTTCACATTGATGAGGAATGTCTGGAGCCTCTGCTGGACCTGTTAACTCCGCAACCTGTTCTTAGAAAAGCTGAAGACGATGGATGAATTTGTGGATATTACCATGAATCCTCTCCAACATAAACTGTGGTAAACCTGAACTGTCAAGTTGTAAAGCCATAAAAGCCTACGGTAGTATTTGTGTAATTTTCATTCCACTTTTCAACCTTTTGCTACTTTTTGTTAGCTTATCTTGTAAAATCAAAGTTTATGTTTTATGTTTACACAGTTTAAATGTATTTTCTTTGCAAACTAAACCTACAAAGTGAATACTAAACTTTAATTACCTCAAAAGTAACACGCCTTGAATTTGGGGAAATAAGAATAGGAGCCAAATTTGGCAAATAATTCCTTTTTTTTTTCTCAATCCATAACCAGGAAAGGTATTCATTCATCCCCTTGGTTGCTATTTATCAGGAGGATGCTTTGTAGTGATACAGGCGGGACGGCCAAAGTTGAATGCCCCGCTGAAGTCATCCCTAATTCATGAGCATCCCGTATCTGTCCCTCCTCCCCCACCCATCCTATTCATTGTGATACCCCAGGGTCACAAGCGCAGGTCGCCAGCCACAGCCTTCCCATCCTCTGGCAGAGGAAATTGAAATTCGGAGGCTTTGACGTGCCAGTGGAGTAGTGAAGGATAGGGGGCGTAATCTCTGATGACACTGGCTCAGAGAGCGCTAATAAATCTAAGAATTCCCCAGTCACTTCTCATCAGGGCCGCAATGGCAGACATTTCTCAGTGGCTAAGGCTTAAAAAGCTGCTCTCCAATCTGTCCGCATTAAAAGGAAAAATGACAGTCGTCTTAGGAGCAGCAGTTCTCACCAGTTTCTTCGGATTGTATATAACTTTCATGACTTTGTCATAAATCCAGGTCATGTCTTATTAACCGTGAGTCACTGTGGATGCCTTTTCTGTACTGCAATTTTGCTTTTGTATCAGTTGTTGGAGCGTGAGATCGATCAAAAGCAGCGCGTTTGTAGAAGTTAATAAAAAGTGCACTTTGATAAACTTTCAAAAATCCTTGAAGTACCGGTATTTAAAATGTTTTTTAAATTGGGATTAGAATAGCAAGTGTGATTCAGAAAATATCAAACTTTGTTTTCTATTGGCTTAGTATATTTATAATGATATACAGTCAAAACGCAACACTGCACTTGCCATGAATGTCGGTGTCTTGAAGCGTGTTTTAAATAAATAAATCATAAATAAATGAGTCCTATCATGCTTATCAAGTAAGTTTTTAATCTATAATACACCCTGTTAAATATATAAGTGGATATTAGTAAAGGAGCGACGACTGACTTAGGAGAAACATTAAAGGCGGCTGCACACCAGGTTGTTCTGTGCACCACGTGGACATTGCAAACTTCATAGTTTAGCGTATTTACTGGCTATTTCTTGTGACAAATTCCTACATTTCCCACAGCAGGCGCCCACCGCACACCTGTCAGTCCGTGGTGCAGAGAGGCTGCAGGAGTTTGCGAGTCGCAGCTGCCTTGGAGACTTTTTCCCACCTAAAAAGCCTCCAAGGCTGGTCCTCGTACATATTTTTGTATTTCCTGCGGTAACTCCAGAAGTACAATCTTCCACAGGAGCTTCTGGTCATCTGTTAAACTGCCAATTGTCTTGTTGTACTAAGCAACTTGATTAAGCCTGATTCTGATTTTGATTTTCTTAGGCCCTGTGCACAAAGAGACGAACACTGTAAAATATTCATAAATGTGTGTTGGAACGGCGATGCATCCAAGAGTTTGTTAGGAAAATTAACCCCCATAACTGGGTGTTCGTTTATTCTGGAAATTAAGGACGCAAATTGACATTAATAAATGAGACTTCTCTGTATTTGTGTTCCAAAGGTTCTTGCTAAAAAGTTTTAGTTGTGTCACCAAACTGTAGTAAATCACAACTTTGTTTGAATAATAGGAGATTCATGCTCGCTGGATCAAGAGAGTCATTGACTTATTGTCACTGCAGAAGCCTTCATTTATTTGATAATATAAGCAGAACATGAACTAAGTTAATCTGTAATGTTCTTCAGCCTGAAAGTGGAAGACGTATAATAATAAAATCTGCAGGGCCTTGAAAGATGGGCGTTTTAGGAGAACCTTTAAATTAATGGAGTAGTGATCCTAATGGGGAAAAAACTACCAAAAGTGTATTTAATTTAATCCTAATGCTATAATCCATTTCAGCAAATTCTTCTGGCACCTTCATTTTTATATCCCTCTCAACATGTTTTACTGATTATATAAATGGATTTCTTTTGCTGTGTAAATATATTGAGTATTCTGGGGGATAAGTGATTGTATAATCTATTTCTATTTGGCACGTAATGAGAAAAGAAAACAAAATTGTGATCATTTTTGTATTCAAAGTGCTCAACATAAATCTCTCTGTTACTTAATTAATAAAAAACAATCTAGTGTATTCAGAGGAGTGACTGATCTGCTCATTTAACTCTGCAATACAGTAAATAACCACATTTCTCAAAATGTCACATTGTTTTCCTTGATAAGATTTTAAAATTAACAGCTATTACTAAAGATGCTGCTTTTTAGCCACATTACATGATTATCCATACCTAATCAAAAATTGCAAAGTCTTTATCACAGTTTTTGCCATTTCTTACTCACATTCTGTTATTTACTTGAATAAAAATCTCATCATAACCAAACAAAAAAATAAAAATTCTGCTAATATTGAAATAAAAATAAATAAATCTGAGATTTACTTACTTACTTACACCATCTGGTTGTGGCTTTACACATTTTTTTTCTGTTTTATGTTGAAATTTCTTTTTAATTGACAATTAAGGATGATGAGAAACAAGATGGCTGAGGCGTGCAGTAGGAGCTGAGTGACTAAGCAGACAGATGATTGTTCCAGGGCTGTTAGACCAGAGATGGTTGACGAATGTGCTGTTTGTGGAGGAGAAGGGGGGAAATGAGGGTCTATCTCATGGAGAGAGCGCCTTCAGCAGCATCCCTGTCATTTCATAACTCACAACATTGATCTGTACTCTTTCTCTCCACACCAAACAACAAACAGTTCAGAGAAGATAAGAGAGCGCTGTCCGTTAGGAGGGAAGCCGAGTTACCCCAAGGCCAAATTAAGGCTGTCGCTCCGAGATCAATCACAGATGATGGCTGATAAATGACACATTTACAAAAGTAGAAAAGTACAGGGTGACAAACTGTCCAAACTTTTCTTTTATAACAGTGGAGCCTTTAAATGATTATTAGAAATTACAGTCTAGTAAAAAAAAACTTTAGGCATATTTGATCTGTTGAAATATATTAGAATAAAGTTTGCATTTTTTTTTTTTTAGGTTATTTCAATCTTATTTTTCCCACAGCCATCCCCTCCTGGTACAGTACCTGATATGCTGCGGTCTTGTGCATTTTATTGTTGGATGCCACATTATTGCGCATTGAACAAATTACCATTACCAGTTAGTCAAATTAGTGTTTCAATTTCAAATTTAAATTCTAACAATCAATAAAGCAATGCAATTGAGATCATTTGTATAATTATTTGGCCACGTCCCATTTTCTTGGCCAAATTATGACTGGTCACAAAAATTCTTAAGAGCACATTTCTAAGCTGCTGTGTTATAGCGAGAAGGATTCTAGTGTACCAACTCTAAGAAAAGTGGTCAATCTCATTTTGTGACATCTTATTGAAATAAAAGGCTAGCTTTTAAAGAAAAAAAACAACAACTAGAGTAACATTATTTTTACTAATTGATCTGTTGCTCCTCAGCGTTATTTATTTAGGAGAAAAATAATTTTGACTTAACGATGTAAACTGAATTGGCAAATACTATATTAAACTGCTATGTTTATGGTAAATGGTAAAAGGCTTGTACTTGTATAGCGCTTTGACTAGTCTGACGACCTGAAGCGCTTTACATTATATCAGTCATTCACCCATTGACACACACATTCACACCCTGACCGTGGTGAGCTATGCTTGTAGCCACAGCTGCCCTGGGGCAGACTGACACAGGCTGCCAGACATTGGCGCCACCGGGCCCTCTGACAACCGCCAGGAGGCAATTCGGTTAAAGTGCCTTGCCCAAGGACACAACAACTGAGACAGAGCGGAGGATCGAACCGGCAACCCGCCAAGCAAGACAAACTCCTTAATCTCTGCGCCACTATCGCCCCGTGTTTATGGTGTACTTGACATAGTGTCTTTCAGTTGCATTTGAACAGACCATGTAAAGCTTTTAGTATGTTTAAAACATTGAATTGGGCCTCTATTGTACAGTTTTTAAAATGTCTGATACATCATAGGATTAATTAAGCATTATAGCTTCATCAATCACACTGAGACAGCGGTTGTTGAAGCATTTCCTTGACAATAATTCAGGGACATTAAGGACTAAAGGTTGGTTTTTAAATAAATAACAGTCTGTAAACACAAGAGTTGGTCAGTGTTCCTGACATTGAAGCTTATTTTGGTCTTTGATATATCCCCTTGAGGAGTGAGCTCAGTCTTTAGCTTCATATTGGTCCACACAAAATCTGAGTTGTTGTTGTGTGTAATAATCACGTGAAGGCGAATGTATGGAAACTCTTCACCTTAGTCACATTATGTACTAAGAGCGTTATCTGTCTGAGAAAAGGGTGGCAGTCATCAGTCATCTTGTCCTTCAGTCTGGTGGACTGTCACTCAGACACACAAACACACACAGTTACCTTGTCACAAGAGTATCTAATTAAGATTTATTGGCACATTTACGACCTCAAGGCTTTAAGATATTCTTGATATTGTCTGTATTGCAAAACCTTGAGTTAATTGTTAAATTTTTTCTAACACACGCTTTGGTCAGGTGTCCTGGTGCCAGATGCAGTTCCACCGATCTTGCTCGTTTCAGCTCACCCAGCTCTGCTCTTCTCCGCTCGGTTTGTCTTCGCACAGTTTGTGTTTGTAGAAATGCCTGGAAGAGGAAACCTGGAGTCCAAGTTCCCTATAGCAGCCAATGCTGCTCGCCTGATTGCTTTCAGTCACAGAGTTAAAATCTACAGCTTTATATTAGATATTTGGCCTCAGCCATGGAGGGAGCTAGCAGAACACATTAATAACTTAAAATATTTTTTAGCCCTGGTGAAATAATTTTTGTCGGTTTGATTTTGCACTGACTCCCAGGCTGTGTGCTGCTCTTGGCAGCGGAGAGAGCGCCAGGCGTTGACCGAGCTTGAGCTGCTTTTAGTGGGCACCTCTGGGAAAGCACCCGACTGCTCCCAACCGTGTGCTCTAAGTCTGAAAGTCAGCCACTGGCTTCTACCGCATGAGGTGGAGGGATGGACACTTCAGAGACAGGACTTAACACCTTTCTGTTTAAAATGAGAGAGAGCGTCAACAAATCCACAAATCTGATATGGCGCTTCTTGGTTTAGAAAACTGAAGTGTCCTGTTTCTTTTTTCTTCAGGCGTGGTTAAGGATTTGTAATAATAAAATTAGATTTCGGTTTGACCCACTCTGTTCATTGTGGTCCTTAATGTTTGAAACCAGTCTGGCACCATCTCAGTACTAGCAGAGCCAAGCCTATTTTATCACGCTTTTAAAGTGGGTAAGAAATGGTCCCGTTTTTCTTCTCTTCAGTTTTACAGCATTTAAGTATCAAACATTGCTGTCTCTCTCAGAAAAATACTTTGTTGTCCAGACATGCTTAATTAACCACCCTAGAACATGGTGCAAGTCCAGTCTGGGCTATTGGAAGACAAACTCGTATAATACTGCTTTGTTTGCTATTTATTTGTTGTTCAGCAATGACGGAGGTACTTCGTCTGTTTTTTTTTTTTTTTTTTTTTTTTAGGGGAATTTGATAACTGCACATGTCAGTGTTTCTATTCTGAATAAAGCCAGGTGCATTTACACTTACATTATGATCAGATTAATTGATTGCATGCCTATGTAAATAGTACAGTCCGATTATTTATTCCGAATGCAATTTAATTCGATTGTGAAATTTTGTGCATGTAAACATAGTAACACACAGGGAGTTTCTCACGAGCTGCAGATGTTACCAATTAACAATGTAACGTTCTGCAGTGCTGTCACCTATAAATCAGACTTGATGACATTCACAATAGTGGTTCCACTTGAAAAATATTCTTTAATGCTTTAGAGTCACACAAGTACAAAAATTTACATTTACACTTTAGAACTTTGTAACTGTACATGCATCAGGTATGTAATTTCAGGTGGAAATTAAAAAAATATTGAGCTTTATATGTACAGTAGCTCCCAGCTGCATTGGGAAGTATTAAGTGGCAATACCATTTTCTTACTGTTTTTTGTTTTCTGAGCTTTTATGAAGACATGATAGATCTTTTCTTTTTTTGGGGGGGGGGGGGGAGAACAAGTGGTGAGTTCAGACCAAACACTTTGAGCATCAAAAAGGTGTCCAACCTCTGGACTTGGATGCTTGTGCACATAAAAGTCCAACGTGCCAGAGCCTCAACGCTCTGATGGTGCTTCTGATGTTCTTTTCCTCTGCCGGACTCTGTGTGACTGGCTTTATTTACTGAATAATATAATCTGTGCCGTGTCTGATTTCACAAATAATTCAGAGGCGTTTTGAGTCTGGTGAGTTTCACCACCTACTGCAGGATGAGGGTTGCTTTCAGTGCTTTTTACGCCTCACCCGATCCTAGTTTGGCAACCTGCTGACCGGCATCGATGCTCCCATCTCCAGCCAGGACAGCAGGTACAGGCGCCCCGTTTCAGCTGAAGCTCATCTGTCTCAGGTTAGTGGGCATCATTCAGGAGGCTCAACGTTAACATTTATCAGTGAGGAGAAGTACAAATATTTTTCCTGTCAGAAAAATCCTCCACCATCGTGGACTCTCTCTGATTGGTTGACGCTCTGCGTACAGCTGCAAAAGTTCAGATTTTTCAACTCTTGCGTCGGTCGCTCTAGAAGCGCTTAACGTGCGTCAAGCCAAACGGGCGGCACAACACGTGCCGAAAGCTTCAAAACGCACTGCGCACAAACTCTCGAAGCCCCCTGAGGGGCAGCCACCATAGACAAGGCGTTTCTTCTGAAGGCAACATTGGGCAGCTGGGCAGGATGAGTCCTCCCTTTGGTGGTTTTCCACTATCAGAAGACCTCACAGCAAACAGGACTCACTGGAAGGGCTGGACATGCCTCATGACATGGGAACTCCTGGAAATGCCCAAGCACTCATATAAAACAAGAACATTTTAACTGCATTTCTCTTTTTTTATTATTATTATTTCTGTATACTGCTTCCTTTTGAGTACAACTCGCAGTTTCACCTGACTCTTAACTGAACACCTCCTGGTATGATGGAAAGTAGTAAGGCCATAAATTTCACAAGACCTTTGAAGCTGCCCTTTAATAAATGTGGCATGAAGCAATATTGGAAAATATCCGTTAGGCTCTGTAAAGTACGAGGAAGGGCCTGTGTGGATCCAATCTGTTTTTCCAGCACGCCCCACCTCTGTCACGTTTGACGAGTTCTTTGCCACCTTCCTCCCAACATTGCAGGGCATTTTAGATGGCGTCTGCTTCTCGTTGATGTAACACATAGAAAAGTGAATGATCATTCGAGGCAACCTTTTCCACAGTACCACGATCCATTTCAGACAATGACTCTGTGGACACATAATCTTTCTAATATGACTTAGGATATAATTGCAGCAAGGCTGGCAATGGCTTATAGAGCAAACAAGTATTTTTTTCTTTCAAGGTTTGCTTTAATTTAACAAATATCTAACATACTAAAGCCATGTGCATCATAAATTATTTCATATTATTCAGAAGATCTCTGTATTACAGCAAACCTGCTATTCATGATTTCAAAGGTCTTGCAAATATACAGCAAATTATGGTCACACCATCTTTCTCCTACGTCTGCATATATTTCTATGTAAATTTTGCCGACTCTGAAATTACCAAGCTACAATGTATCTTATGATATGTTTAATGTGATTGTGCTGATTAAGAATCTGACCGTAGATCTCAGAAAGGACGAGGTGCTTAGAGGCAGCGCTGCTTCTATCAGTATTCAGTGAGCCATGAAACAATCCCGTCTCCCCCACCCAGTCATGTGCTCCCACACTGACACGTCCGTTCAGACACAAACACATTCATGCGTTTTATTCAGCTGCTTTTATTTTACTCGGGCCCCTCCTGGGACTGGAAGCGATGATGATCTGTCGTAATTGAGGAAGATGAGTGTTGAATGCAGAAGGAGAGAGGGGAGGAAGGAGAGGGTGGTGGAAAAGGAAAAGTGCTGATGCAGATTTTTTTTTTTGTGTGTGTGTTTTACAGACACTTCCTCCTGAAGATTGAATGACATTTTTATACATCAATCGCTTTGTAAAGCTTTCTTTGAACAGCTAAAGTTATACAAAGATTCCCATGCTTAAGTCTTCTTCATGGTGAATAGCCATACTTAAATGAAACCGCATAAAAACAGATAACTGTAAAAATGAAAAGCACTGAAATAAAAGTGCTTGGACTTCTGTGTTTATATTTGTATACTTAAGATGTGTATGTAAATGTTAGCGCCCTCATGGGAATGTGCTTTATATGCTAATGTTAATGTGTATAAGCTGCTTCAGCCCATTGTCATTAGGTTTTCATTAGTCGCTTTTATGGAAATGCACAGTGGCTACACTGCCTTCTGCCAAGGGAGTCGTTGTCCCACAATCCCACCTCTGCTTGTCTGTGTAGTTTAGCCATTCAGACTATTGATCAGTTACTAATGAATTTAATCTTTTCTATAAGTAATAACACATTTAATCTGATTCTAAAAGTGGAACGAGAAAGAGAAAGTCTTCTTGCCTCGTTGGTTTTCAGCTTCAGCAACAAATGTTTTTAAGTAGCTTTGACCACTTATTTGCTGGTATAGACAAACCAACATATTTGTATCAGCAGTCTGTGTCAGATCAAGACATTTCAGGTGTGCCACATGCATCATATTTTCTGAACAAGTTTGTGTTACACAGAGGCCTCTGCAGATGAGATGCTACTGAAATTGACTGTGCACATGAAAACAATAAGACCAGATGAAAACATCAAATAAGTTGCAGGGAACTGTGATGCAGTCACAAGGGTCTAGAATTGGAGGGTTTTAAGTCTGGCTCTGAACAGGGGAAGAGTGTCTGATTTTAAGGATGTCTGGAGGGAGAGATGTTGGGAGTTCCGGCGCAGAGCAGGACGAAGCTCTGCACCCCATCATGCTGATGCTAAGGATAACAAAATAAACTGTGAGGTGTTTAGAGGAGGAGGTGGCGAACACATTAATAAGGAGGAGGAGGTGGCTGCCAAAGATGTTTGGGCCTTTTTACCTGACGGATTTGGCAGATTCGCCTGCTGATTCCATCATTTTCGATATCATAATTGGCTAAAACCAACCTTTGGTAGGCGGGCACTAGGTGTCGCTTCACCCAATCAGCTTGGAAAGTTCTGCTGAAGGTTCCTCCTTTCCCCAAACAGATTCGATTGGAGCAGGCTCAGATGACTAGCAAGTCATGTTGTGTGAGGATAATCTGTTGAGAAGAACGGTGTTAGATATTGTATGAAAGGCGTTGTTCTCATCGAGAAGGGTGAGAATAGAAAGAAAACTGGACTCAACTACCATCAGAACATCATTGGTGATTTTTATGAGAGTGGTTTCAGTTCTATGCCATGACGATATATTGGACATTTCCATTAATTATTATAGGATACAGTTTTGAGATCTATGTGATCAACTAATCAGAAGTCGGATACACTGTGGACTGGTTTTAGTGGCAACCCTGCGCAGTGCGCAGGGAAAACATGGTGCAAAGTTCATGCGAAAAGCCTCCCAGCTGGAATTCAAACCAAAGACCTTGTTACAGGACAGCAGTGCTAACTGCCCCCACCATCCAGCCTTGAAAAGGAAACTTTAAAAAAATAATAAATCTGAAATCTAATATTTCTCAAAGGCTTATTCCTATGAGTCTGAAGAATGGGGTTTTTCAAAGTTTGACTCTAAGATACATTTTTTTTTCCTGATCTAAGGAAACAATTGAGCAGCTTACTGAGACGTAGCAGACTGAATCCTGCTGGTGCGAATCCCAAAACCATTTCTCTCAGCTAAGCTGACAGGAAAATCTTAGCACAAAACCATTCTTGCTTTGGCGGAATAGGAAGACTGTTTCTGGCCCAGTTGTTGGATGTTCATATGGGGGGGGGGGAGGCGGAGAACAAAACAAAACAAATCTCTGAGGACCCTCACATAGAAATTAGAAACATAAAGTAGGAGATGCAAACAAAGACCTTTTTATAAGAACTGTATCTGAGGGGGTAAAGGGATTTCTTTAACCTGGACTCGGTTTGGCAGCAGGTGCTTCTGGGAGAGGAATTGTCATGTTGGGCTGATCAACCAATCAGAAGTAATCTTAAAGTAAAATAGGTTACCCATAATGAATGGACTAGTATTGTTAAAAACACTAAGACTGCTGCTTTTCCTCATGTGGTTCCTGGGCATCGTAGCTTTTTTCATGTTACACTGCATTGGGCGTCATGTGTTCATGATTGGCTAATTATTGTTTGGATTTTGGTCAGAATGACGAAGCAAATTTAAGTAATGGGTCTTCAGTACTGTGCAGTTTTGCTTACTATGCAGATGTATAAATTAGGCTAGTGTGTAGTCCATGTCACTGTCAGGATGTGGTAGGAAGATTGGAAGGGTGGGAGGCAGTCGGTAATCTTGGAGCATTGTTGATGATGAAAATAAGGTGTGACTCTGCTTTCAGGCATATCTCTTATATCCTCTTTCCTTCATGAACCGGTGTCCCGTGAAATTGGGCTCTAAATTACGGGACTGTGTGAAGGTTTTAAAAACGATCCACTCAGCTGCTAAGGACGTTGACCACAACAGTCAGCAGGAGACTGTCCACGTGCCTGACTTTGGTTTGAGTCTGGTCCAGCGTTGATAAAAAGACAGAATGTTTGGTTTTATCACCTTACAGAGGAGGAGATGGTTTTATCAGCTTCATCACTGTCATCATTATCTTCTCCGTGCCATGACAGAGATGGTGAAGATTTTGGTGTTAGGGTTATAAATCAGAGCTGTTTCCCAGGTTTGTCTTGGTATGCTCTCCTCCTTCCAATAAAATGTTGTCTTTATTTGAATAATAAGGCTCTTATCTCTCTGAGTTACTGTCCTGCTGCCCACCACATTCCCTCACTATCGCCCTGTTTTGCTCTTCCCACTCTCCACTTTGTCTTTAATCATACATCCCGTTATACACACACATACCCACACTCCTCATTTAGTTTTTATCTCCTACCCTGGCCCTCACCTGTCCTTGTCCTTCTTTCCCTCCGCTCAAGAGAAAGTAGAGATATTGGATTCTCAAACATAGCTCAAGGTATCCTTTTCTTTTCCATCAGACCGTTGTGTTGAGGCTACATTTAATCAGCTGTCTCACTATAAAGCTGTAAACATCTTGCTTAGATGGATCTGCTCTCCGGGATTGAGGTTGTGAATTATTTCTTCTACAAACAGCTCCACAACCAGCTAGATTTAATCAGAACTCTAAATTTAGACAGACTTTAATGACTTTCAAACCCAAAAGCATCTCAGTAATAAAAAGGGAACCTTGTGGTAGCAGGTTGCACTTAATAAAACCTTCTGCTTGTTTCCTAGTTTGAATCTTGAACATAGTTCACTTAGCTTTGTCTCCATATTCAAAAGACCCGCTTGGGTCATCAGTGACATTACCTTGGACACAAACTGATTGTACTCCACCTCTTTGTCCCAAATAGAGATATCCCCTCCCATATATGTTAACAAGCCCAAATTCTGTGCTCCAAAAGAACATAAGGGCCGAGCTTTTGTGGCAATGGATGATCTGATTGGTTTACCCGTATGCTGGAAGGGCATCAGGTAGAAAAAGCCATTTGTCAGCAGTATCTGCCACTCAGGCAGGAGCCTACAAGAGGTGGACAGAACTCAATTTCAGCATTAATGGAATAATACCACGGTTAATGTGCTCTCTACTGGAGCAGAACACGAGGTCGGCTCAGGGTCAAACTTTTAGAGATCAGATCATGTGGACGCAGCACCCAGTTCACAGCTATTGCTAATTTAAATGTCTGCTGTAGTAATGCAGATTTCAGCTCATATAGCATTCCTGAAAAAATACCAGTCTGGTTTTAGATCCAATCATATACAGAAACTAAAGTTTTAAATGACCTTAGGAGCAATGTGGATCAGAACAAACATAAATTACTGGTATTACTAGCTTAAGCCTAAGCTTTTGAAGCTGTTGGCCACCCAATTATAACCCAAGAAGTTGTTGGGAAATTCTTGGGGAATTGCGCCTAAGTGGTTTACATGATCTCCAGTGGAGAAATGTTTGCTAACGAAAGAAATTAAAAATCAGACTGTTCTAAAATTATGGACTATTCCATAGCTGTCATCCCTATACATTTTAATCCATACATATCACTGCCAGGTGGCATCATCAAAAGACACAGCTATAATTTCCAATGCTACAATGATGACTGGTGCTCCATAATACCTTCTCTTAAGTCATGGATGGCAGATGATTTCTGCTTAGTCGGAGAAAACTGAACATTTAGTTATTGCTTTCAACATTCAGAGAGAAAGTCACGTTACTTTAAGTAACGTGACGCAAAACCTTTGCATCAAATATGATTCAAACTTAAGTGCTACAAACGATAGTACATATGTTGCAAAGAACACATTTTATGTGTGAGAAGCATTGTCTGATTTTGATCAATGTTCTCTCAGTCCAATGCCATGAGTACACACTTTCATAATTTGTAGAATTGATTGAATATAATGGTGTGTTTTGTGGTCTTCCTTAAGCAATACATCCAATTACAAGAATGCTCAGAAGTACCAGTAACCCGTACACATCATACACATTTTAACTCCTCCATTGAGTTCATGTAAATGAAGAAAATAATTTTAAGGTTCTGTTGAACTTTCTAAGCTTACGTTTTCTTGTCAAACCATGTATGCTAGTGTATTAAAATATTTGTCACACAGATTTAAACATGTAGAAATAAAGGGATTCTTTGTGGAACATTGTGTCTGGCCACATCATTGAAGAATACGTGTCACTTTTGTTGACTTCTGCCCTATATACATAAACTGAACTGAATTGAATCTAGGAATGAAATTATCAAATTAAATTACATTGCTCATTTTAAATTAGTGTAACAATCTAACTTCAATGTAACTTTGACAGCTGTCGGTGTAAAGGTCTGTTACGCTGAAATGCGTTAGCAAGAGCTCTGTGTTTGTGTACTTAAGTCAACGTTGCAGCTGGTTATAAATGTGCTATATAAATAAACTTCAATTTGACTTGTTTGAAAAGTTAAAGATCAGGTTGATATGACCCAGAAGTTGTGTTTGCATTTGTCTTTTATTCTCTTTTGAAGTTCTTAAATTAAGTTTGCAGTAGTAATTCAAGATATTTTGCTTTTTTTCCTTTTCTTTTACACCAGGGCTACTTCTTGCTCTTTGAATCCATGTTGGACTCTGTCCTGTATGCCAGAGACCTTTACTTGGCTGATGGTGGTTCAGGTAGGTGGTCAAATATTTTTTTAAGTGCAATCTGTGTTTGTCTGGTAAAACTTGCACTTGGATATATATCTATTTAATGTTTGTGACCTAAAGGAGATAGCTACAAGTTAGCACGTCTGGTAGTATTAGCGTAATGGTCAGCATTCTTTTTTGGTCTGCATGAATCGGAGAAATGTAACGTTGAGAACAACCCGCTTTTCAGCGCTATCACGGAGCTACTACGATCTGGCAACAGCCAGTATTGCCTGATAGTCACGGTTTTCCAGCCCAAAAATATGTTAAACGCCACAACACACTTAACCCACCCAATCAAATAATGTTGTAGTTCCTGTAAGGGTGGGCCTGAATGTACATCAATACTATGCGTTTTCGAAAACTGCAATCCAACAAAACACAGCAACAGTTCTAGTGAAAGTATAACATGACACACCCTCCCCCCTAACATGCTGGCACATCAAATTATGCTTGAAAACAACTTTCCTTTCACATTCAAAAGATACAAACTATGATAAATGTTCACCCATAAATTTGCAAGGCTTAATTCTACACAGTATTTAAAGAAATTAATTCACTATGGTCGTTATGTTTTTTTACCTTTATTGCAAAATCCATTGTTGGCTGAAAGGCTGAACACTGAACTTACTCCTCTAAACTATAATACAATCCATTGTGATTTGTAACCAGTGCATGGATGAGTCAAATTTCCACAATAACATAACAAACGACTAATGATGAAATTATGGCGTTAATAAGTTAACTCAGAAACCGACAAACTGAAAAATTATGTACACCTGCCCAAAGCAAAAACAATATCTATATACTATGTATTTGTTTTTCAGTGAAATTAATACTTTTATCCTGCACACTTTTAGAGGTTATGTGGATATATTATTTTTGGAAAATTACTTGTTTTGATACTATGACCTTAAACTTTCTTTAGAATTACATTTCTTGAGCTATTTTGCTCATGCAGATGGTTCTCTGTAGGTTTTGTGTGGGCTTCTGTAGCAGCTAGCCTGAAATATGATTGTGTCTTCAATAAAAATATGGTTATTTTCAATAGTGGATTGGAGACAGCATAATGAAACTCAGTAGTGCCCCAAGACATCGGCTTGACTCACTTGGAAATTATTTTTTTCTGTTGCCATCCCATCACTGTCATAAATTTAATGACTTGCGCCAAATGTGACCATGCTGAGAAACTGTTTCACCACACTGCCTTTTACTGGCTCCTCGGGACATGAGAAGGGTCACACTTACACAACAAGCTACACACACCCACATGTGAAAACACAAAGGGACAGTCAGAATGACGAGCATCTATAGAAACAAATCTGCCGGAACGGAAGAATGGGCAGGAGAGACATGACCTGAACGGGACAAAAACATACGTGTCAGAGGTTAGCGTATGGCTCTTCATGATTTAAAGGTTGATAGTCTGAGCTCACAGTGATCTTGCTCATAGTGGTCTACTCCTCACCTGAGTATCAGATTCTTGCAGCGTCATCCGCCTTGAGCAGTGTTTCTGCTGTGATATTATGATTTAAAATGAAAAAATACTTTTTAGGATCGATAAACCAAAGCAAATGTTTTTTTTGCAATTGCTACCGCTAAGCTTTGTCAAAAAATGTGGCAGATTCAATGAACTAGCAATTACTAATGAGCCTATCGATAAAGGGTTGTCTCAATAAATAAATCTGCCAGTTTAATACATTGTCCTTTGGATATACTTTGTGATAGGGGACATGGAACATGAAAGAAGGTATTTTTAAAGAAGTAGACCTCAACAAGGCCAGATTGGCACATTATCATGGGATAGTTATCCAGCCAGCTGATCCCAGCTAGCCTAGACCTAATTACTAGTTCTGTAATCACTTCCTTTGGCTTGCAATCAGCCGTGGGGATTTTCTTTTTTTTTTTTGGTTAAGAATACTTAAGCTTCAAGTAAATAAATAAGTGCTAAGATAAATAAACTCGGGCTCCATCCGAATACCTCTATTGGCTAAAGATTATTTAGCCAAAGCAGAAGTGCGTCAGCAGTCGCCATAAGGCCTGTCCGAATAGTGCAGTCAGTGTTTCATGCGCAGAAGTCTGAATAGTGCAGTCGGTAAGGAAAGAGATAGGAGAAGGAGCCTGTAATCTTCCTCTTGCGACTAGTTTTGCCTAGGAACCCCGCGACATCCCTTACCGGCGCTAAGAAGCCTTTAGGTATCCCACAATCCTTTGTGGGACATGACGTATAAACACAGCCCCCTCATGGAAATCAAGAAAAATGTCCAGAGAGAAGAGAGCTTGCACTTTGTAGTTCATTTTCAGAAGGCTGTAGGACTGGATTTGACTCGCATCATCAAGGTGCGTTTCTGTTGCGTTATTACATCGGAGTTAAAAGCTGACACCCTCACAATGTAACTTTCTGCAGCACTGTTCTTTTCTCCTATCTCAGCGTCTATCAGCATAGCAATGCAGAGTTAACAGGCATGTCTTGCAGTGTTTTAGAAAGAAAACGCAGGGTAAATCTTAATACCAATGGCTTTTTCATGAACAGAAGGAGCCCTACGATGGAAATCAGAATTTTTATTTTATAAGGTGAAAACACATTTGGCACAGTTTTGGCATATTTTGGATAAACCAAATATCAGAGGTCTGCCTGGCATACTGCTTACTAAAACCTTTGTGAAACAAATATGCTTCTGCTGGTTCAGTCCAGATGTGCTGCAGTTATAGTCAAGATGTGAATATACAAAGTCTAAGGCTTCTCCTTTATTTTCACAATAGTATTCATGTAGTTTTGTAGTGTTTATTTTGAAACGTTTTTTAGGCAAGACTCAGAAAATTTTATATTTTAATTTTTTAATCACCTATAAGTTAGACAAATGTGTAACTACGATTACACATTTGTAATCGTAGTTCCACTTGAAAAAAACTCTTAAATGCCTTAGTTTCACACAAATACTAGCATTTACATTTACACTTTAAAACTTTGGAGCTGAACTTGATTTACATCAGGTATGTAATTTCAGGTGGAAATTGTTCCTAAATCCTCTGGGCTTAAATTATTAAGGGTATTCAGATGGAGCCCCAGCCTCTGTGTGGAAAAGTTAACTCCTGTTTTTTCCTCCTTTTAAAAAAATCTGTTTCATACTCATTTGTTCATTCTTAAATGTTTTTTTTTTATTATTGATGTTTTTAATTGGGGCATGTATTAGCGTGTGTGGTCAAAATAAGAAACAAAAGTAAGAGAGAATTTTAAATATGAATGGCTGGAGTTCTTTTGAGAAAACTGACTAAAATTTTGTATTATGTGATATGTGCAATGACAATAATGCAACCTTGAAAGTCGTTGGCCTGTGAAAGGCTTAAAGTGGGACTCAAAACTGGTTAGGATTCTGAAATTATGACTTGGGTTGAATTTATCGCAACATGGTATATATCTTAGGTTTTAAAATCTAATGTTTATCTCTATAATTATGTTCAACTCTCTAATCCAGCTGCAAATAGAAGGAGGAGAAAACTCCCCATAAAATACAATATATAATAAGTAGAAATAGGTGTCAGGGCTCCATTATAAATCTAGCCATTGGTTTCCATTTAGATTCAAAGGTCTCCAGCTTAAGCACTCCAGTTAAGGCAGTAATAAAGTTCTTTATCCTTTTGACAGATTATCAACCAAGCCAGAGCATCCACAGAATCCAATGATTTTTTTGATGGCAATCAGCTGAAAGCTTTTGTCCAGGATGACTTTACTCTAAAAGTCCTGTTTGATAAACATCTCCATCTTATGGCCACTTCTTGACCTAGAGCAGTTTTCTTTTACAAACAGACACTGAAATTCTTGTTGGGCATTGAGCGTTTCTAAATTTGCTATATATATAAATTTGCTATATTTGTGACTATATTGGCATCATAGACATCACCAATGCACAAAGCATATATCATGGATTCTGATTTATTGCCTAGCTTTAAAAGATGATGAGACTCACTATGTCTCTCCTGCTGAGTCTGGACACCCTACGGCAGACGCTCATTTCAACCATTGGTATCATGGGTCATTCTTTCAGTTATAATGGGGGGTGGGATGCGTGTATTAAAAAAGTACTGTGTTGGAAGATTTACTGTAATCCAAACTTCCGGTCCTCAATATACGCTCAAATAATTAATAGATGCTAAACCTTGTTGATATCCTACCGAAACTTGTAGATTGATAAAACTTTGCATTTCCACCCTCCACTGGATTGTATGCACAGCGCCAAACTTGATTCCAATGAGTTCAATGGTCTTGTGTAGCACAAAGCCAAAAATACCAAGCCTTGGTAAAGTGTACATGTGCCTCACCCAAGTGCAGACCTAATAGGAGAAGCCCAGTGCATCAAGTCCTTTAGCAGTCTAGGCATACAACAGCATAACTACTGGAAAACTTCCAACTATAAACTTTGTCTTAAGTCTAGTCTTGACAATACGTGGTGGGTTCCTTGCAAATCCAAACCTGTAGCTTTTTCCACAATGGACCAATCTCAGGCCAGCGCTATTAGAAGCAAACCAGCAGTCCAGGAGCTTTGAGTCTGTGGAACTGGGGTGTTTTTTTTAACATAATTAAGCTTAGTAATTAGGAATTTTAAAAGATGAGCATTTGGAGGCTCCTCACGAAAACTAATAGTAACATTGAGCTGGCAATTTTTAATGCTGCTAACTTCATACATGAGTAATTTGTATCCAAGAAACATTGTTTATTGCCTGTGCTTGTGCTAAAGTTGAGATTTCTATATTTTGTATTTGTTCATGACCTAGGCAGTTTCTGTGTAAATCTACAAGGCACGTAGTATATTGCAGAGAAGGTGCTGTACTAAAACAATGGCAAATTCATTAAGCCATTGTGCTGTGTAGGATTTATCGAGTTCTATTCCGAGGCGTATTTTTAGATTTTAAGTGTTTGTGCACATGGCTGTGCTGAGTTATTAGTCCAGCCCTGCAGCGTTGCTGCTATATGTGTGTTTAAGCTACATTAGAGCAGAGTTACAGCAGCCCTCCCATTTTCCCCACTACATTAACTTCCCCTTCATCCTTAAATGTGTCCCCACATTCCTGGCACAGTACAGCGTCCAGGGAAAAGAGATCTGTTTTGTACCATGCTGCCCTCACACACTTTCTTTTTCCTCTTTTACACAGACGACCAATAGGGTGGGATGTTGGAGGGGGGCAACGAGAGCAAGACTACAGGGTGGGGGTGGGGGGGTGAAGGGGAGTGGGGTGCTTGACAAACGGGCTGTGAGCACCGAATCGAGAAGGACGCAGATGTCAAAGCCATGAATCTATTGACGCCTGCATAGTCTACCCTTCCTCGTTTTTCGTCTTTCTGCACAGCTCTTAATCACTCAGTTTCTTTCCTTGGCGATCTTGGAGACAGACCTGCTCTTATTCTGCCCACTCAGCACTTCTTCCTTCATCCGATTCACATAATTACACACTCAGATCTGTAGTCAGAAATACAGAAACAAACTGATACATCTTCTGTTTCCATGTGTACATGAATACATCAGGTAGTAGATACTCTCATGCATGCTTCAACCAATAAGGGAAGCCATACGTTTCCCATCACTGAGCTTTCACCATCCTTTCACTCTTTTTAGTGAAGTTATTCAGTCTTTCATCTCCTGTTCAGCTCCTGTACCACACTGTCACGCGGAGACACAGGATGCTTTTGATTGTAGCTCTATAAGTTTATGAGCAGCTAAATAGAAAGTCCGGTATTTTTCAGTTTCCTAAGAAAGAAGAGCCGTTATTGGGCCTTTTTCACGAGGCGGGAGTGGTTTACAGTCCAGGAGAGGTCAGAGGAACCATGGATCCCCAGGAGCTTTATGCTGTCCACACGCTCCACCGCCTTCCCATCTATGCCAAGAGGAGCGTGCTCAGTCACCCTGAACCTCCTGTAGTGCACTATGATCTCTTAGGTCTTGCTGGTGTTTAGAATGAGTTAATTTCTAGAGCACAACTCTGTCAGATTGTGGACCTCCTTTCTTTAGAGGGTCTCATCATTGTTGGATATGAGAGCCATCACAGTGGTGTCATCTGCAAACTTCATATGTTTGTGGGGTGAATAGCAGTGCAGATGTGTGCAAAGAGGGCTGGGCTGAGGATGCATCCCTGTGGCATGCCACTGTTGAGGATCTGAGGGCGCAGATGTGCGTTTTCCTATCCTTACCTTGTCTGTTGGTGAGGAAGTCACTGATCCAGGGGCAGAGCGAATAATCCCAGTTTGTGGATCTTCAGGCCCAGCATGTATGTGTGCATGATGTTGAAGGCTGAGCCAAAGTCCATGAATAGCATCCTAGGTGTTGGGATGCTGCAGATGAGTCACGGATGTGTGAAGTGCCAATGAGACGGCTTCCTCTGTAGAACAACTCTCCCTGTAGGTGAACTGCAGGCTGTCTAACTCTCGACTCTAGCTTTAACGACCAGATATTCCAGATCTGGAGAGCAGATGGTGAGAGTTATGGATGCCAAACCTCCGCCTTTGCTTTTTCTCTGCAGCTGTAGTCCTGTTGGTTCTAAACAAAGAGTTGCCTGCTAGCTCCACCGCAGCTTCTGGTATGTTGTTGTCCAGCCAGGTCTGTGATGGTCGCTACACAGCTCTCCTTACCTCAGGCTATTCTCAGTCGGATCTCAACCATTTTTGACGAGCGATCTGACGTTTGCCATAAGAAGATGTTCATGTTAGGCTGTTCACATATAACTCAGAATAAAAAATAAAATATTCTGCTTGTTTTATATTTTTAAGTCTTTAAAAGCTGTCAGAAAGTTTCAAATAAGATAGGCATTAAGACAATGCTTCTTTCAAAGTTCTGCAGTGTTGGTGGAGATTGTAGTAACTTCAGGGTCCCACTGAAATTCATAATCAAGGCAAGTTTATTTATAAAGCACTTTTTAGTACTGAGATGATAAAAACATTACAGATGAAAGAAAAACATTACAGTGACAAACAGAAAATGCACATTGCAGTGGAATAGTAATAGTAAAAAACGAAAAAAGAAAAAAGGAATAGTAACAGTAGGTTAAGATATAAGACAAGTTGGGACTTTAAAGTTCAACAGTAACATTTAAAAGCAGCTCTAAACATATAGGTTTTTAACCTTCATTTAAAATAACTAAATGCTGCTGCTCAGTGTTTGGTTCTGGTTCTGGGTATGCAGAGTAGATTTGAGCCAGAAGACCTGAGTGGTCTGGAGGGTTGATGCACTGATAACAAGTCTGTGATCTATTTAGGTGCTAAGCCATTCAGGGATTTATAAACTAACAGAAGTATTTTAAAGTCTATTCTCTGAGATACAGGGAGCCAGTGTAAGGACTTCAGAACTGGGGTGATGTGCTCCACTTTCTTAGTCTTAGTTAGGACACAGGCAGCAGCATTCTGGATCAGCTGCAGAAATCCCCCTTTCTGAATCCATCAATGCTCCTTTATTCTTGGACAACACATTTTTGTTGCTAAATAGATGCCGATTATGGATCAGAAACAGATCCCAAATGTAATAATATAAAAAAAATTGGATAAAAATATATACAAAAAATCTAGGATCTAGGTTTCCCAGAGATTTTCATTTTCATTTATCTCTTTAAAACGAAAATCTTGAAATTATATTTTCATTCCTACTAGAAGTAGGAATGAAGAAAGGCAGATAGCCTTCAAAATATAGTCATGTATACACAATAGAGACAGAAGTTTTAAAAAGAGACTGGTAGATGGATAAACAAGAGAAAGGTTAAGAGAGACAGAAGCAGGCTGCTCATATAAAGTTGTATTTTGTGATTATTAGTGGAAAGCTAAGTGGAAGAAAAATCTTTTCAGCCACTCAAAAAAGAGGCAGCACTCTATTTATGTAATTCAATTAATATATTATTTATTTATTTACTTGGAAAGTTAGGTCATACACTATTCTTTATCCCATAATGACAATCCCAAGTTGGCATTGAACACAGTTTTCTCTGATGCAGACACAAAATGTCTGTACTTTGTCTGTATGTATTTTTTGTGAGAACAAAAAAGCCCCTTATGCTTTAACAGTTAACCTATACTGCTGAGAATTATGATCAACGCCCACTTTGGGATTTAGGATTTTATACCCACGATGTAGTTTATGCACACATATTTAAATAATTTAATGTGTCATGATACATAATAGTAGTGATCGTGTATTCTGTTCTGACTTGTTGTTAAACTAATTTGTCTTTTGATGCATTCTTACTACTTCTAAGTTGGTTTAGTTTTGACTTATTATCGTAAATGTAGCCAAATCCTTAGTGTAGGCCGTAGGCTTCAGTCTTGGCTAATGTTACTTCACAGCAGGAATATATTTGGCTTCGAGCATCCTGTATCTAATTGCCAAGGATATTATCTATTCAAGTAAAGTCTCTTCACAACAGATCTGACTATTCAGATGTGAAATCCAATGACCAAACATTAAAGTTTGCATTTAATGTTCATTTTAGGTTATAAATTATTCATTCAGTAATTTACAATATAAGCCCTTGAAGATACAGCTTTGAAAAACAAAAACAATAAAACCCTGTTCTGAAATAATATTAAAGCATTGACTTTGTGTTGTTTAAGGGCTAAAGCCTGTTTTTTTATTTGTTTTTTTTTTTTGTCAGTAAGCAAATATATAAAATCTAAAGCCTGTGTCCAAAAAATTAATTTTCTTAGACTTTTGTGCTGCATGATAGTAGTGATTAATTTGTAGAGTTGTAGGATTAGACAAGTCTTAGCAAACTGCATGAAATCTAAAACAGCACCTGGCCTCAGTCTGCTATTCTACAATAAACCAGTAATATAATCTGCCAGTTGTTGATTCGTTAATCTATTTTTGGCTTGCATTTCTTGGAAGAGTTACTTTCAGTTGCAATTCACAACATGTCTGCTGATGTTTTGTGTAAAGGTGCAGCCATTAATCATGCCTTTTGTTTGTATCCCCCTTTTTTCTTTAGGAATAATTTTGTTTTGCTGCCAAATTAAATCTAAAAGCAGAGTAATGCTATTATTGATTTTGTAAAGGTTTATTAGCACACTCACCCTGCAGCCTTAAGAAGACAAAGAAAAGAAAGTTGGTTGCATTTTTTGTGTCTGGTTTAGAAATAACTTTGGAACCATTCTAGTTTTTAATTTGCTACAAATCTGTAGTGTTTTATGCCAAGCATAGAATAAAAGCTAAAAAGAATGGAATTCTGATAATTTTGTATATGTTTTGCAACATCACACAACAATGATAATTTTAAATACTTTCTTTAGAAAAGTCAGGCAGGTTTAAGGAAGGAGTGGATATGGTTGCAGAGACCAAATTAGATGCTGACACTTTACAGTATAATTCTTTTTTTTTTTTTTTTTTTTTTTTTTTTACAAAGAAGACATGGTTTGATTGTAAAGTAAGCATGTTATTGATCTGGGTACTTTGACTGTAACTGTGCATCAAACTGACAGCCTGGGAGAAGAAACTGCTTCTGTGGTGGCTGGTTTTTAACACAATTCAATTCTATTTTATTTATATACCGCCAATCCACAACACATCAAGGCACTTTACAAAGTCAAATTCAATCAAATCCTCCAGATTGGTCAGAAAGTTTCCTCTCTAAGGAAACCCAGCAGGTTGCATCAAGTCTCTCCAAGCAGCATTCACTCCTCCTGAAAGAGCGTAGAGCCACAGTGGACAGTTGTCTGCATTGCTGATGGCTTTGCAGCAATCCCTCATACTGAGCATGCATGAAGCGACAGTGGAGAGGAAAACTCCCCTTTAACAGGGAGGAGAACCTCCAGCAGAACCAGAACCAGGCTCAGTGTGAACACTCATCTGCCTCACTCATCTGCCTCTTCAAAATTTGGTTATGAATCTTTTTTTTAATTATTCAATAACTGCTCTGTGTACTTTTTGGTTGTCCAAATATTTCATTTACATGTATTTTCATATAAAATTACCCTGCAGCTGTTGTAGATTTGTTTCTGCTGTGATTGACAACATATCTCTACTAAGTTACTAATGTGCTCCAATCAGTTGTAAAAGAAAAAAGGTAATTCATCTTGGAAGGTTGTGACTTAGCGATATTGTTCCTCCGACACCTAAATAATGCAACACCATGTATCTGTTATAAAACGGGAGGAGGTCATGTAGCTTCAGTTCCATGTACATCGTAGTCAGAGGGAGAGTCCTGCAGCTTCATTTTTGTGAAGAAGTAATGTGTAACTGTTGTTGTGACTCAACTCTAGCCGTTTATTATATGCAATATAAAGTGTGAAAAATTAAAGTAGGACAAAATGGTCATCAGGCCATATTTTGTACACGTGTGATGGATACGGTCATTACGGTACATTCAGAAAATTGATGTAAAAGTCCACACCCCCAGTATGCTCGACCGTTCTGTGATTGAATTTGCAGAATGGTTTATTAGTCATTAAATTTGTTGATATATATAAAAAAAAATCTCATCACTGAAAAGACGTTTGAGACCAGAACCTTCCACTCATTCCTCTAGTTATGATTAATGATCTTTTGTTTGTAGTAAAATAAATATTTTATAGGATTTCCTCGTTGCTGTCTAGACACAAAAGTTAAACTCTTTAAAATATTTGATTATAATGCATTGCCTTCTGACTTGGGCTTTTTTTTATGTCGGCGCAAAAAGTTGACCTCAAATGAATCATTAGATTTTACTGTATTTCTCAGCTAATATTTTCTAGGGAAATAAAGGGAAAAAAAGCTTCCTCCTTTCTGTAAAAGTGTGACATTTCTTTCTCTTTTCAGTGTATCCAGACCTTTGTAACATCAGCCTGGCAGCTGTGGGAGATGCACAGAAGCACCGAGATCGCATTGCATTCTGGGATGATGTCTATGGCTTCAATATGGCATGCATGAAGAAGGCTGTGGTGCCTGAGGCTGTGGTGGAAGTAATGAATGCAGAGACACTCATCTCTGAACCTACAGTCATACAGGTAAACATCCAGCAAATCCAAGATTCAGAGCCCCTTCACTATGCTCCCAGCAACTAATGGTCAGGAATTATTCAGGAATACCCTTTAGTGTGCAGGCAAATATGCTGCTGTGCTATTAGTGCTCACATAGAAGGATTCTCTATTTTGTGCTAATCATGGTTTTTCACCGCACAATCTGAGGTCAGCAGCACTTTCGGACAGTGATCCTGCTAAGTATGCTGGGTATCACAAAATTCCCCTTAACTAGTCATGGTTCAGTATGCAGCTACACACTAGAAAATAAATTCTTAATGGCGAAGCTGCGTCATTCCACCACCGGTGGAGTGACCAAGGATTTCTTTGAAATTTAAAGTGGCAAATGCAAGCAAACATTGAGTTTGGTTTAGGTTTGTTTGTTAGTTTTTTTTATCATAGCAAGGCCCTAATCCTGTGTGAAGAGGACAGTATGTTAATAAATTTACTTGGATTGTATGGTTTCAAATACAAATGAGCTTCAAATAGTGATTTAAATAAAAGAAATTTGAATGGTTTTGACTATTCATATAAGGAGCACTTAAAATCCTTAAATCTCCTCAAAAATTGATGGTGCGCCTTATATATGATTAAAGTTGTTTACGTATTGATTTTATGTGGTACAATGCGCTCAAAAATCAGTTAAACGTGTAAGTACGACTTTTGTAAGCAACAAAAAATGCTCCACTCAATGGATATTCGGAGCATTATGGTACACGTCTCTACCTGATAGGACCCTTGAGCTGTCTACCAGACTGCCTGACTATAATGTCTAGACTAGAAGTGCATTCATGTAAAGGCCCCCACATACTCAGGCGTAGTTCACTCCGAACTAGCAACAATAAAACTAGTAAGTTAATTAAATATAAAAGTAACATTTATTTTGGTCTTATGTTAGAAACAGAGCAGTGTAGTCCAACTCCTCTGTCCTCCCGACAGACGGATAGAGAGCTGTGGACGTGAAGGGGTGGAGTGATATTACACACTTGGGAAGAATATTTAGTGTGCCTTATGGTCTGAAAAATACGTTAAGTTTAGGAGACAATTACTTTTTCACATGGGGTTAGGTTGTTTTCAGCTTTCTTCCCTGTAGTAAGTAAAATCATCATTTGAGAACTGCCTTTTGTAGTTCTTAGGATATGCTTTTCTGATCATATAAGCAGTTTGATTATGTGAACCGTTTAGGTATGAACAAAGCAGAGACCCCCCCCCCCCCTTCTTACAGAGGAAACCCGTAAGAGGGGGAAGTTTTAAGATAAAATAGTTGGATATGTTTTCAAGATATTCTGATAGTATCAACCAAAACCCACTGCTGTGCCAGATAGCATTTCAGTTTACTCTCATCCTTAAGGTTATTTAAAAGAGAATTCAAAATTTTATCAGACAAATACAGACAAGCAATTATGCATGTCCCCTGTGGGTTTTGCAGACACATAAAAATTGCGTTTGTAAGATTACAGCTGTTAGATACGGGAAATGAGAACCGGAGTCAGCTGTGAACTGGGAGATGGGGCCATGAAGTTTACAGAAGTGTTTGTAGTGGTGCTGTAGAACTGCGTGATGGATCTGACTAATCCTTGTTTAAGTCCCTCCTAGGAAAACTTCATTGCTCTCGGCAGACTTCAAATAGAGGGGTTTTCACAAAGCGATTGCACACATTTCTCTGAGCTAACACCCACACCAACAAACCCAGGGAATCGGTGTCACATGTAAGAACGAAGAATTTCCAGGGAAGGTTTTTGCTCTCGGCTCTTCATACGGCGGTGGGGCTGCGTTCCTTTGCCAGTTAGCGCCTTTGATAAGTGTTGCGTCCTCCACCCATCAGGGCGCGTGATGAATGAGGGGAGAACTTTGATGTAATGGAATTTGAATCCTCTAATCGATAGCTTCTCCCCTCAAGTGACAAATAGTCACCCCCTCTGCCCAAATTACAAGGACTCTCATCTATTGCCTCCCGTTGATACGATCCAATAGCATTCCATTAGAGCTGGCTGCTATTCCGTAAAATTGAGAGCAGTTTTGTGGAATTATAAATTCCCGCTGAAGAAATGGGTGTTTTTTTTTTTTTTCCTCCAGTAAAAACGGATTGAAATGTTTAACTTCAGAAATGCTCACTTGCTGTTTTTAGGCCCCTGTTTGTGTTTTTTGTAGAAATCCCCTGTGCTGTGTTGGGTTTGCTCAAAATAGTCTCCTATAAATTGATGCAATCTGCTGGGTTTCCTTTGATAGGAAACTTTTTGACCAAGCTGTCTGGGTGATATGATTGAATTTGACTTTGTAAAGTGCCTTGAGATGACATGTGTTGTAAATTGATGCTATATAAATAAGATTGAATTGAAATTGAATTATAAACGAGTTGATACATACTGTTTTTTTTTTTTTACAGCAAACAACCCTTTTGTCTCCAGCAGGGTGATATAGCTTAAAAATAAAATCTCAGATTTACTTTATTTTATTACCGATTGATCAATATACCTCAGTATCATGTTGAATAATATTTTTAAGGAACAAGTTTTAGTTTGAAATTATTTAGTATAGAAAATTTGAAATAGAATATGTTTTGGAATAAACCTACAAAACTGTCTTGAGTACAAGAAAACTGTTGATTTAAGTACACAGTTAACGATATCAAGGACCTTGGTTTCCAATGTAAGCGAAACATTTACTTTCATCAGAGAACATAACTGTGGACCCCTCAGCAGCAGTCTAATCCTTTTTATCTTTAGGCCAGACGTGACGTTTCTGACGCCGTCTCTTTTACCCCGTTTACACTACGCTTTTTTAACCGAGCCGAGACCATTCCGAGATCGGTAACCGAGATAACTCTGGAGTGTAAATGGTCAGCAGACTGAACTGAACCGAGCTAGACATAACCAGACTGCGCTAAATCCAGACCAGTTCCAGGTGTGGTCTTGGCCTGTTTTTTTCCTGTCCCGGTTTTCTGATAACGAAGAGCGCATGAGTAGACCGCGTCATCCCCTTACATTCAGCTGACTGTCCGCGGTTTTTCCGACGTGTCTGGCTGCACGTCCCGATTCACACTCCATTCAGACAAATTTCCGACATTCATAAAAATACTAGCTTCCTTACCATGCCACACAGTTTCCAGTGATGATTCTGCTTAGCAGTGTGATGAACCTCAGCGTCTGTCGTTGTTTCCTGCGTCTGTAAATCCTTATTAGACGTCTTATCCACGTCTCAAAAGCTGACTCTGTCCAACCATGACTTCCTGAAAGTTACGGCTCTGCCATTTTGATTTGCTTTGTCCCGCCTTCAATCCCAGAGAGCAGCAGTACCACAGATCGTCACTAGGAGGCGAGGAGCAACCAAGGAACCGGGATAGTGTGGTGTGTAAACAGTCGTCAGAATGAGGCTCAGCTTGATTAACTGATCCAAGCTCGGACTGGTCTCGGCTCGGATCGGTTTAACAAGGATAGTGTAAATGGGGCTTTTGTCAACAGTGGCTTGACACCAGGAATGCGACAGCTGAAATCATGTCTTGTAGACGTCTGTCTGGTGGTTCCTGAAGCTCTGATCCAGCTGCAGTCCACTCTTTGGGAATCTCCCCCACATTTCTGAATGGGTTTTGTTTCACAATCCTCTTCAGGGTGCGGCCATCCCTGTTGCTTGGACACTTTTTGTCTACCACATCATTTCCTTTCCTTCTCCTCTCTATTAATGTGCTTGGACACAGAGCTCTGTGAACAGCCAGCCTCTTCAGCAATGACCTTTTGTGTCTTGTTCTCCTTGTGCAAGGTGTCAATGGTTTTTTGGACAACTGTCCAGTCAGCAATCTTCTCCATGATTGTGTCGCCTACAGAACTAGACTGAGAGACCATTTAAAGGCCTTTGCAGGTGTTTTCAGTTAATTAGCAGATTAGAGTGTGGCACCAGGTGTCTTCAATATTGGACCTTTTCACAATATTCTGATCTTCTGAGATACTGAATTTGGGGTTTTCATTAGATGTCAGTTATAAATATCAAAATTAAAAGAAATAAACACTTGAAATATATCGGTCTGTGTGCAATAAATGAATATAATATACAAGTCTCACTTTTTAAATGGCTTTACTGAAAAAAATCTCTGACCAGCACCTGTACATTCACTTTCTCTATTTAATAGTGCTTTGATGTATCCATTTTATTTATTTTTTACTTTGTCTTGTATTGCAAATAAGAAAAACCTCTTCAATTAGACATTTTAAATGTGCTCTTAAGACCCACCTCATTTGTTTGGCTTTTGAAGGGTTTGAGGTGTTAATCAATTTTCTTTTCTTTTTTTTTGTCAGTATTTTATTTATTTTCCTACTTTTTTTAGATCATTTAATTTCTACTTTTAATTATCATTTTATTTGCGCTAAATTTTAATATTTGTATTTATTTGAAAACTTTCCTTTTGTTCAGCACTTTGGTCAGTGTCTGCTGTTTCTAAAGTGCCTTATAAATAAACAAGTTGTCTTGTATTGTTAAAGCTGCTGTTTTATTAATTTAACTGATAAATTTGTTGTTGTCATCTCTTTTTCTTATTTGAACAGACATTGGACTGTAACAAAGTGTGCCTGTCAGAGCTGGAGTTTACTACAGATTTCCTCCTGAAGATAACAAAAACCACTGACTGTACGGTAAGAATTACAAACACATAAACTCATCTTAAAAGT